>NW_010100197.1:61668-138042 GCF_000699245.1 Pterocles gutturalis
GTTGGAAGTGGTCTTGAACCGCTGGTTCAGAATCTGGCTATGGTATTGACAGCTGAATCTACCAGAAGGGACTAAGCTACCTCTCTGTTTCTCAAGTACGGAAGATAAAGTAGCTTTTTAGAAACCAGATGGAAAAGAACAGCTTGGGAAAGGTAGAGCCCTATAACTGATACAACTGACTTCCCTCTGCATGAGATTTGTCATCATCTTCTGATTATTTCTTCCTATCTTAATTCCTTATTGTAAGCACCACCTATCTAAGGATATTCTTTGCCAAGAGCAGTGTGTCCAACCTGCACCTAGATCTGGCTTAGTTTTAATACCATACTGGTTTTTAAATCTCAGGCAAGCTCAGTGAGAAGTGAACACACAAGTTCAGGAAGTTCATACACAAATCTTGAGATCGTCTCATGGATATGAGTTTCTGATGCATGTGAAACTATTCTGGCAAATATATTGGGTCCAACTGAAAGTGAACTATGTTTCTTCAAAAGATGTATAAATATTACTATTTAGTGAACCCTTTATACAAAAAAAATGCTTTGCAAACATTGATTCAGCCTCATTTTGGGCAGCTGGGAAGATAATCTCTTCTATAGTTTCATTCTGTTCTGAGGGGTGGATGAAGTGTGGCAAAGGGAGGGACCTGCACAAGGACAGAATGGAATCATTGATCAACCTTGTCAGGAAGGTGTTCTCCTGATATTTCAGCTTCATAGAGGTAAGAGGGGTGGAAAGAGACGAAGAGAGTCATCCAGCCAGTTTGAAAAGAGAAGGTGGTAAGCGGGGACTGGCCTGTACAGGATTTTGAAAAAAGGGACAGGAAAGCTGAATTTTATGCAGATGGTAAAGGGAAGGAAATACAGAAATGCGAGGTTCTACAGAAGTATATAGTCAGATCAGCAGGGAAGTGAAGTCTTTTTACAATAGCTGAAGTGGGAGTTGTTTGCTTCCCATGTCGATATTTTCATACACATACTGCAGAAGTTCCATTCCCACCGTTCTCTCTCTATATATACATACGTGCTTGTGTATCCCAGAAGCCTGTCTTATTCACTGACTCAGCTGTTCCATTGTAATTGAAGACATTGTCCTCTCCTTCTCTGCCATTCGTTCTCTCGTATGCAAGTCAACATGCTCTCATGGCTAGGTTGAATAGCCTTTGAAAACTGTTATGTATTTTTGTAGGACACAGCAGCTTTATCTATGCACAGTAGATATTGGGTAGGTTATAGTCTATTGTGACAATATTTGTTTTCTTTCAGGGACAGGGTTGTAAGCTACACTCTTGGTCGGAGGCTTCCTACGGATCATGTCAGTGGCCAGCTGCAGTTCCGATTTGAGATAACTTCTTCCATCCATCCAGGTAATTCTCAGTCTTAACTCATAATTTATCTAGATTTTTTTTCTGCTTTGCATTCTTTCTCCTCAGAAATCTGAATTCATTCCTGGCTGCTCTGGGACTTTAGGTGCAGTCATGAGCAAAGGAAAGTGCATAAAGTCCCCCATCACAGGATGCATCGTGAGTCACAACTTCTTCCATGTTTCCCCTTAGCTTAGAGCTACCTGTGTCTCGTATTCCCCTGTTCTTGGCTGCTTCAAATATTCTGCCACATTACTGGGAGAAAAGAGGGTAGAAAACTAAATTCTCATCCTCTTTTCTATTACTTGTCCTGGGGAAGTCCTAGATGGGCTGTTATCTGTAGAGTCATCTGCATTTGAGCACTTTGTAAGTAAAAATGGAGAATGTAACAGTAGAGATGACTAGGAACTTTCTGATTCTGATTATTTTTAATGAAAAAAGTAGAATAGAAAATAATTCAGTGTTCCCCTCCTTCCCTCCCTTTTGGTTTGGTTTTGGTTCACATTCTCTTGTAGTTATTAGGAATTCACTGTCCTGATGGTGTACGTTTGAACCTTGATTTTTGTGCCAAACTCTCCAAAGTGTTGCTCAGGGAGTTTTTGTCTCTCTATGGCAGTGCCCTCTCAGGTATGCCTTGTCAAGCCAACAGCACCTGCATTAGTGGTTGAAAATCATGACCTGCCTCTTGCTGGAAAACCCTGAATCTGGCATTTGGCTGTTTGGATGGTGTGAAAGAAGCTGGGTTGTTTAGCATCTGGGAGGAGGTGCTACAGATGAGGATCACATCAAAAGATGTTTTGAGGAAAGTTTCCACCTTTCAGAGTGTGAAAAACAGGTTTTTTTAAGTTCTCTGGTGTGGAGCCCTGTCAGTTTCAGAATGACAAGAAAAATGTCATTAAAACCTCAGGGAAGGCTTCCTTGTCATTCCCATTATATTCCCTCCAAGGCCAGTTGGCTCAAAGAAGTTTCAAGAAGTTTCAGGTTATATTGCAAGGGGGCAGGGTGCAGCATACAGATTACCACCGTAAATCCTATGGTTGTTAAAACCACTGTACCGAGGCTGCCTAGCAAAAAAAAAAAAAAAAATCATCATTTCTTGATAATTGCTCAGCTGCCCACTCATTTCACACTGTAATTTATGCTCTTTAATTTTCTCAGATTGCTGTGGACGCCTGTGCCCCCACAGCCAAGCTTCTGGTTCAGTCAACGCTTCTTGCTAAAGGAGTAAGTAATTTTTTTCCCTGTCTCATACAGATGATGAAGAGGTCTCCATTAGTGCAGATCCTGAGCCAGCTGGCCTCCAGGAAAGCCCTGTGAACAACCCCACAGAGGAAAGCCTCGGTGAGCCTCCATGCATCAACACAGTGACCTCAGAAAGTGCAGCTCCAGAACAGCTAAATGGATACCATGTGAACAGTGTCGATAGCCCAGGGGCTGTCAAACCACCTGGGGAAGTCAACCCGAACAGCTTATCTGAAGAGCTAGCAGGAGATGGGGAGGTTGATGCGGTGCCAGTTCCTGAGCCCTTGGAATCCGTCCCAGGAGAAGTGCTGCCTTCTTTGAGTGCTACGGACCTCACAGAGCAGCTGGCTCTGCTAGCTTGCATGTCTCCTCCTGAGACTGAAGTTAGGGAAAATTACAAAGTCAATTCCAGTACTCAGGGAGATGGTGGAGTCTTGACCAGTGCAGAAACATTAGATTTCGATGAGGTGAGTGCAGATGTGCATGCGGGCAAGGACCTAGAGAAGAGTTCAGAAGAAGGAGCTTCAGCCCAGGAGGAGGAAGATAACAAACTACAACTAAGGACCACAGCAAAGAGGAAAAACAGGCCATGCTCTCTGCCTGTGTCTGAACTTGAGACGGTCATAGCTTCAGCTTGCGGTGAGCCAGAGACCCCTCGCACGCACTACATACGGATCCACAACCTGCTCCACAGCCTGCCCTCGGCACAGATGAGCAGCGATGGGGAAGAAGAGCAAGATGGTGGCAACGGTGGGGAGAACGATGAGGAGTCTACAGTCAAGGAGGCAGTGGAGAATGAGGTGGTCAGTGAGAGTGAGACAGTGGCGGTAGAGCCTCCTCTGGAAAATGAGGCTGAAGAGAACTTCAGCGAGAGCACGGTGCCTCCCCAGACCTTGGATGAGCAACTCCCTGACTTAAATGGTGGGCTGTTGGACGGGGAACAACCCAGGACAGGAAGCGAGAGTGATGCGAGCTCCAGGCCCAATGGTGACAACGAATGTGAGGCGTGCGACACCTCTTGCTACAGCCCCTCTTGCTACAGCACCTCCTGCTACAGTACCTCCTGCTACAGCACTTCTTGCTACAGCACCTCCTGTTATGATAGTAACAATCGCTTCTCCAGCCATACCCGCTTCTCCTCCGTCGACAGTGCAAAGATTTCTGAGAGCACAGTCTTCTCCTCACAGGATGATGATGAGGAGGAGAACAGTGCTTTTGAGTCAGTGCCAGATTCAGTACAGAGCCCTGAGCTGGACAGGGAGCAAGTGGATGGCTCCTCCCAGTGGCCAGATGAACTAGTAGCTCATGGTGGGAATCCACAAAGAGCCACAGAGAGTCTAGACACCCCAGTAGCAGGTCCAAGCAGCAGAAGAGAAGGTTAGATCCTGAGAATCAATGCGCTGAGCAACCTGGATTATCTGGATGTCACAGAAGGCATCAGATAATCAAGGTTTCAGATAGCTCACGGTTTATTTCTTACAAATTTTGGGGCTGTGAGCTGGGCTAGATATCAGGGAGGGTTGGATAATTCAGCCTGCCCTTAAAAATGCCAGCAAATCCAAATAAATCAGAGGGGATCTGTATGGATGGATTCCTGTAGATATACATGCATCATTATGAAATCAAGATTAGCTACTGTAGTTACGTGGCAGGTCAGCATTATCACATCCACCAACTCATTCCTTATTTCCTGGGATTGATCCATTTCACATATCTGATGTGCTGCCATGTCTCTGATAGTCAGTGAAAGGACCAGCTTGTGCTTGTCAAGGGGCTCATACGCTCATTTACGCCAGCTAGAGATCTGGTCCAGGGTCTGTGTATGATGGGTAGCCGTACACAGTCATAAGCATGGAGAAATGCAAGTATTTGTCTCTTACCAACCCAGTTTTCTAGCCTTGTTTGTTCCAATTCCCCAAGTATCAAACAAATCTACTTCAGATTTCACAGACCATAGAGCAACTCAGCAGAGATATTTTTTTAGATGCTTTGAAAATTGAACTATATGGAACAAAATTCTCATCTCCCTATCCTTCTCTAGATATAAAACATAGTTAAGAAAGTAATTTTCTGGTTTTGTAATTTAGGTACTGTTTTTCCTAATCCTTCCAAACCATTACATTAAATTCATCCCTTTGGTAACTCATTTTATGTCATATGGAGTTACCTGAAGGGTGAGTTTGATCACTCACCTTTTCTTCAGCTAACGTATCATTTTTCTCCAGCTAAAGCAGCAGCTAAGGAGTATGCAGCGAGGTCAAGAGTTAGTCTTTGCATTCCCAAATCCTGAGTCATCCGTCTCCCACCATAAATGATACCAAATTAAAGTGGCACCAAAAGGATAACAGATTTGGGGATCACTGGGAAACCCCACACGAAGCATCCTTCTACCTTTTCCTTCTCTATTCCCAGTTTATTTACCCCCACCTTCCCACAAGCACAGACCCTGCCCCAGCAGGAAGAAAGGTGTAAGGGTGGCCTGACGTGCTGGGCTGTGTCAAGACTTTCTAGGCAGCTGGGCCTAGGGAGGTATTTGCTCTGCAGAGCAGAATCTATCCCAAAGAATTAAATTCTCAGAAGTGCACAGAGGTATAGAAACCCACAGTTCCCTTCCTTGCAGGGGAGGGTCTTTGCGTGTGGACAGCATTATAGCTAAGGGGGCACGAGCGTGTGTGCGTGAGACCATGCTTACAGATTTGATGGTTATTTTGGACTGTGTGTACTTTCGAGAGGAATGTGGGGGGAGAGTGTGTCTTCTGCTTATGGATTCAGCACAGTTCCAAGGTTGTGCCCCTTGAGCCTGTATAAAGGGCGCTGCAGTGTTCATGGTGGCTTTGCTTTGGTGAGCTGAGAGAGAGTATGTCTGAAGGGCAGTCCGGCTCTTAGCACTCTTGATATCACCAAGGGTGCTTCAGTAAATGTGCATGTTGCTTCATGACTTGGCAGCTGTTACAAATACAGTAGATGTGGTCACCTCCATCCACTCCAGGTGACTGATACTACCATGCCTCTGCTGCCTTGGCGTAACTATCTTGACTAGGGGAGAGTCAATTGTGGTGAGGTAAGTAAAGAAAAAAAGGTGGATGATCTTGTAGTTGGTGCTACAACACCTGCAGTAACAGCACAATTCTTAAAGCTATGAGAGATGGAGTTTTAGCAGCCAGTAATAACTTACATAACTGCTGTCTGTTCAAAACATGCAGCAGATGCAACTTTGAGATACGCCTATACACAAGGGGTTTGATGGAGACATTTGACAGGCCATACGGTATCAGCAGAGCACCTAGAAAAGAGAGTATTTTTGTCCGAGTTATTTTTCTTGCTTCTGGATGGTGTGAGTTTTTTTGCAGTTTTATACAAAACTGGCTTCTGCCTTCTAGCTGTTAGTTGTTTAATGAAAAAACGTATTTTTTGGTAAATGTGTTTTTACATTTGATAGCTATATGTTTGGGTTTTTTACAAACTGTTCGTTCTTACACTATTAAGATTCTGACATTAAAGACAGCTAAACCAGCCAGCACACAGTGAGTTTGGTTTAGCTGAATGGTCTGGTTTTGAATTTTGAAGTATCTGTGTGTAATTTTCTGGTGATGTTGGAAATGCTAAATATATTTTTTCCCTAAGCTGCATCTTTCTGATGCATGTAAATGCAATTCAGATTGTATCTGTATTAAGAGGCCCACCTGGAGCTGGAGGTTCTAAGTGAAAAACTGATGCCACACGGTATGAAAATGTGTCCATTAGTAGGAAAAAAAAGTCCTGGTTTCTAAGGTTTTAAGGACGGACCAAGAAGGAATCTTAATTCTGGAACCTGTGAAGTTTTAACGTGCAGGTTCCTTATTCTCACAGTTAAGTCTAAGATAAGGAATGCTTTTTCATCCCTACTATAACTTCTTGGTTTCTGAAAGGATTCTATGAACATTGACTGGATCTTAAGTTACTTGTTCCTTTCAACAGAACGTGAGTTTGGACATTTGCTTAGGTTTCATTTATTACGTATTTGGATATATAGACATATATACAATGTTAGTGTTTTAAAACTTCCTCTGCACTGTGTACTGTGTGTCTCTCTCTTCTTCTGCTGCTGCTTCTTTTTCTTCTTTCCCTCTTCCGTATCTCAGGTCTTTTTTCTTTATCTCAGATCCTGACTATGTCTTGCTATCTTTTGTCCTCCTCTTCTACCACCTGTCTCCTACCTGTTTCTGGTCCTTCTCTCTCTTTCCACCCAAGATGGACTCTTTGAATTTTGAAAAATACCTATCGAAGGGGATGATCTTCTGCTTTGCAGGGACTGCAAAATCCTGACATTCTGGTCAACTTGTACAGCCATTGATCTTTCAGAAAAGCAGAGGGAGATCCAAGGCAGCTTTTAGCCTCATATTCCACTGGTGGGATGAATTTAAAACGGAACCAGGATTTTGCATATTCCTGCCAACTCCTGCAGAAGCTTGAGTTTGGTTGTACATGCACAGTATTTCTCAGAGATCAAGCCTGATTCTTCTCTCGCTTACACTTGTGTGTCTATGAGTCCAGAATTGGCCCACAGTAGTTTAGTAATGACTCAAACCTGAGATCAGAGCCTTGACTGCATTATTTTAATAAATCTTTGGCATATGAGTTGTTATTAAAATAGTGCCTGAAAATAGGAATAACCAGAGCAGCTAGTACACCAGGCTAACCTATTTTTTTAAAAGTCACTTGTTTTACAGTAGCACATTTTTTGAACCACATTGTGAGAACAGTGAATGACTGTCAATGTCTTGAATATCTTGTCCGTAGGTGATTGTCCTTTACTCCATAATTCTCAGCCAGTCAGCCAGCTTCCTTCTCTGAGGCCAGACCATCATCACTACCCAACTATCGATGAGCCTCTTCCACCAAGTAAGCTTTAGTTTTTTTAATTTATTGCATTTTTCAGCTTTTCCTGTTAAGTCAAACAGTATAGAGGTCAGTATGTCCTTCTAAATAATCCCATCTGTTCTGCATATACATTCTCCAGAACCCAAGCTATATGCCCTTTTGTTTCACTTATTTGATCCTGACTTCAAGTGTTGTCGTGTTATTTCGGACAAGCTCCATAACCCCCCTCTGCTTTGGTCTGTCTTCTTCCTTAGCTACCATGAAATGAAAAAAATAGTATTTCCTTGTTGCCAGTCAGTCTGTTTAAACTGGAATGAGTGAGTATCTGCCAGGTGTTCCACAAGCCTTACTATGAAGCCTTTTGGGTGGTGTATCAACAAAGTACGCTGATTTTTTTCTAGACTATTTGTCTCCAGGTTTTCCATAACCAACTTCGAAGGTGGTTTGGGATGGCAGTCCCTGTGATCTGTCAGCTCTGCTTGCAGATCCAGCAAGAACCCTTTCACATTCAGAATGTTCCTGGGACAGACAGGTCCAAATCTGAGCAAAACCAGTAGAAGCTGGGAAAAGGCAGCTCATATAGAGTGGTCTTGTTGTACTGTCTTTGGATTTGATAATCAGTTATGGATGGATTTGATAATCAGTTATGCTCCTTGTGGACTGTAATGGCATCTGCAGTTGCATTGGATCAAAATTAGAGCATCTTAAGTTGTGTGATTGATATTCAGACTGATAATATGGGATTTTACCACCAAATCGACTGCTGAAGAGGTTTTCACTTGTCTCTGTAGCCTTGCCCTTGTGTATTCCTGGAGGATTACCCTGCTTTTTGCACTGGCGTTCGGTGCCCAGCAGAGCGCACTCTATGCCCTGCGACATGCTGCTGATCACCTTTCGACTTCAACACATGATTTAACAACCTAAAATGTGCAGTGCCTCAGAAAAACAACCAGGAGGATAAACAAAGCACTTTATTTTTTTTCAAAGCCCAAGTAGGGAACACACTTATTTGGCCTATGGTGCTCTTGACAGATAATTAATCATTCACCAACCATGCTGTCAGTATTCCCTAAGCCAAAAATAGCCCCGATGCTGGCGTCAGCTGCACAGTAGCATGAATGATTCAAATGCCTTTAGCCCAGTGAAGTCTTATGAGAGTCCCACTGTGGCTTGCCAGTGAATGATGAAATGGGAATAGTTACCTCTGTAACAGGCAACTATTTCTCTTCCTCCCGCTCTTACCTCAACACTTTGTGAATAGAGCACATTCCCCATTAGATGACTTAATGATAGGACACTGACACCAGCTCAGGTAAACAAAACATACTGTGAATCTGTTCCATGTTCTTCCATCGCCAATTTAATGTTCTTCCTCTTTCTTGTGATTATCCTCAAAAGGGGCAAGTATTTCTACCATTGATTTTCACAAGTGCCTTCACAACAGGGTTTAAGGACCTGAAATGCAATGTGTGATGGCACAGTACAGAAGTGATATCACTTTGTAGGATTTTATTTTAGCATTTGCATATAACATCATTTTTGCAATAAAAGCTGACACCATGGTCTTAAATATATTGATCTTAATAGGAATAGACTGTACTAATTTGGGACGGCAAAAAGTTGAATTGGATAATATCGCCTAGGAAGCCTGTTTCCAAAAACTCTCTATGAAATTTTAAGGTAATTTCAAAATGAAAACTATAGCCTTCATCTAGAAATGTTTCTTCTTCTAGCATTCAGTGTTACTATCTCCGTGCCTTTAATGCCTCTTAATCCTAGATAAATAGTTTTCAATCATGTGAAAGGAGGAAACTTTATATTTTAAACCTGAGTTATATAATCAAACCTGGCTTAGTTCTCACATGCAGCATTAGCTTCAGTCCCAAAGTAGAGTTGAAGATAGTTTGCCAGTGCTGCAAGTTCAGCATTGACTGGTTTTACTTTGGTCATAGAGAATCTTCTGGACAGTCTTCTTTCTCTTTTGAATAGTTTTCTGAATATTTTTTTTCATCCTAACCCTACAACAGTTGGTCTCAGGGAGGAAAGTTAATTGCAGATGGTTTTATTTAGGAAAGTAAGGTAGAACTGATTTATTATTTATGTAGGAATGTCATAATGACCAGTCTGAATGTTAAGGCCTATACAAGATCGACAGAAGATTTGTACGGCCTCTTGACAGCATTAGTAGTCACCCCTTATTATGCGTGTGTTTGCTAGTACTGCTGGAAACCCTACAGAACTGAAGCCAAGAAAAATACATGTGCCCAGTTCAGAGCTGCTCTTTGCCGAAGGTGTGGCTGAGCTTGGAAAGGAAAAGACAGCTTATTTACTTTGCCCTGCCAGGATTATGGTCCTGCCAGAAAAGTTGCGTCTTCTGGTATAAATCAGAGCAGTTTCAGGGGCTGCTGTGAAATATGACTTGGCTGATGGAGGGGGATCGCTGGAGAACAGAACCAGTACTGTCCGGTCCCCCACCTGTGCTCCAGCATGCTCTTACTGGGAAGGTTAGATGGAAGTTGGTCTCTGTTGTAGCCACCAGCTTGTTTTGCCTGAAAAACTAAGGAAAGACCCTGAGGAGATTTGTCTGCTTCCTAGACTACCTGTGGCCCTGAAGTAGCATGAAGGGACTGAAGCACAGCTCAGAAGGAGAGTTGTGTCTGTCAGTCCGCCTGCCAGCCTGTTTGTCTCTCTGTGTGGGTATCCATCCATCTGTCCACAAATCTGGTCTCATATGCAGCTTCAGGGACTTGTGTGACTTACAGGTTGTCTTGTGGGAAAGGTAGAAAGTGTACCTGCCACCTGTGTAACAGCAAAAGTATTGGCACCTAACACCTTCTGACAGCCTTCCCAAATGACCCAAAGAAGTTATTCAGCTGATGAGAAATGCTGTTTCAAGGAGCAGTACTGCTATAGGTTTCTCAAAAGTCATGGGACACACAGTTCCTAATATTTTGGCATGCCAATGCAAGTGTCAGCCCATGGTTTCAGGCATATATACCCATAAAGCAATGGATAAAGCAGGGCTCCCAGATAGGTGTAGTTCATGTCTGTACAAACTGCTGTTGGATGTCTGATACATCCAACAGAGACAGCCTTCCTGAAGTTGTAATCCAGTCTGTGTGATCCTGACCTGATGTTTTCACTGTGACCTCCAAGCTCTGGACAAGTTTTGGTGCTCCTAGATTTCTAAGTATTGTGCTTAGGAGCTTAGGAACTCTGGGGTGAGTTTAATTAGAGAAACACTGCAACATAGCCTCTAGAGCTGGTAGTGCACAGGGCTGGATTACAAGAAGCCCTTGTTTGACTGTATAATTGGGTAGTATTATTCTTAGTAAGTGTCCATCGGCCGGCTTCAGACCAATATGACCAGCTGGTGCCTTCTGTAGGCTGCCTAGAGAGTGGATCAACAGCATTGCCTACGAGCTTCTAATTATCCATTGACCTTTATTATTCTCAACTTGTTACGTGTATGCTACAGTAGTGTGGGGTGAGGGCTAACATTCGTCCTTTGCCAGACAACAGCAAGGAAAATGATGATCTTAGTGATGTTAAGGTACATCAAGTCACCTTTGTTCTGAGCAAGATTGTTTTCTTTCCTTCAGCCTGCCTGATGTGTCCGTCTGATTTCCTTCAATGTGCATCTGTTGTACTTGATGTGCTGGCTTTCTCTGTCTTATGTTTTAGCCATCGTTTTCACAAAGCTGTGATCTTGTTCTTGAAACAGCTACAACATCCTTGGGAAACTTCACATGGTGGGAGGAAGAGAAGGTCCTCTCCTTAAAATGCCATAGTGATGTTCACAGGGAGAGACAGTATGTGTATGTATCCCTGTGGAGTGACTATAGGGTTTGTGTCTATAAGGACTGAGTTACTTACAGCCAGCTTTGAAATAAATAATGCATGTGCATATGGCTCTTGTTGTTTTGGAGTCTTACAGAAAATTCCTCCAAGGACTCCCAGTGCCTGTCTTTTAAGGTTTTTGAGATTAATGTGTCAGGAGCAGCCAGCCATAGACTTAACACAGCCTACACCTGCCTGGGACCAGCCCAAGTATGGGATCTGAGTTTAGCCAGGGCCAGCATTCAGGGGGTGGGAATTGGTCATGAAAGACAGGTTTCCAGACACAGCAAGAAAAGGTACAACTTCAGTCCTACTCTTAGAGAGTGGGAGTTAAAATACATAAAGTATGAAATCCGGCTGATCCTGAATTTGATCACAGAAAACCATAGAAGAAGAAATGGACTCATCAGGGAGGAGGGTATCATAGTAAGAGGAAGTGTTTGCCCCCAAAGGTAATCACCATATGTGGATTTGTGTGTGAATGTGAGTGAGGTTTGTATATAAACACGTGTAGAAAGTATGTGCATATATTTACATAGATATGTCAGCAGCTGATGGATCATGTAGAAATATGAAGCTAGCAAGTCTAATTTATATCACTACTCCATACATTCCAACCAATTTGATATATGGCTTTGCTAGCTTGCTCACTTCTGAATTTCTGCTGTTCCAAACGCTTTTTTTATTGACATTACCATTTTCCACAAGCCATCATATACCAAATAACTTTATTTTTCAATCATGGGACAACATTAGTAGGAAACAATAGTGATAGAAGGCTCGATATTATGCTGCAAACGTTCAATCTAGTTGGGATTCATCAGAACAATCGCTTTATGATACTCATCTGTTTACAGAGATTTCTAAGTAAGCGTCCGACCAGGCTGTGATCAGTTTTCAGGGGAGCCTTTAATTGCTGTATAGTATCCTTCGAAGCCACTTCATAAAAAAGAGAGAAATGAAATGTGTTTAGGCTAGTGGGAGGTGTCCCTGCCCATGGCAGGAGGGTTGGAACTCGATGATCTCTAAGGTCCCTTCCAACCCAGACCGTTCTGTGACTCTATGACTCTGTTCTGAAACATAACAAAAACGAAAACATGAGATTTGCCATATTATTTCACATGTAATCCTTTTCTACTAAGAGTTGGTTCTATGTGGCTACCCCAACCTGCAATGAATCCAGCCAATTAGTATTATTAACTGTAAAATTATCCAGCCCTTTAAAAAATGTAGCCACTGTGTCACTTGTTTTTCATAGTCTATGGCAGTGAATTCCATAGGCTACCTATGTGCTGTGTGTGAAATGTTCATGTATATGCATGTACTGCATATATAGACAAGCACAGAGTATGTATACACATTTGACTGTATACTTTGAATATATACATGTAATGTATATTGCACGCATGTAGACTATATATATATAGTATCTCTAGTGTGTATAGACCCTGTCTGTGTAGATGTCTGTGTGCGTGTATCTGTCTCCCGCATGTAGGTTTTCTGGAAGGCATCACACTGACAGCATTACCCCTTCCTTTTTTTCCAACCCTAGATTGGGAAGCTCGAATAGACAGCCATGGGAGGGTATTCTACGTTGATCATGTCAACCGAACCACCACGTGGCAGCGGCCCACAGCTGCAGCAACACCAGATGGGATCCACAGGTCTGGCTCCATCCAGCAAATGGAGCAGCTGAATCGGCGGTGAGCATTTGCACCCACGCTCCCTTCAGATCTGCGCTCCCTTTTTTCCACGCTGCCCCAGTGGCTTCCTTCCTTCCCCAGTGCATCACATTGGCTCCCTAAGGATTTATCTTTCCTCCTTGTCCCAGTCTGATGTACACATTCCTGTCCCTGCTGATGATGTCTTTCAGCCTGCTGTTGTGCCTGCTGTGGGTGCCCCATACCCAGACTTGCCCACATGAGAAGCACTGTTGAGTGAAAGATGTTGCAAAACATTTCAAACAGCAAGAAGAGGCTTTTGGAAAACTGTTTTGAAATGACTCCCAGAAGAGGAGGGAGTGTTCTTCCAAAAGATGGAGTGACTTTTGCTATTTAACTGTAGGAGTGGTATCGATGGGTCAGCATCTAGTGTGATGCTGCAGAGGTTTCTGAGCTGGCTGTTACTGAAATAGTGCTGCCGTATCAGTGTGGCATTTCTCCTCCAGCTAATTAGGCCTGTTGAAAGGTCTGTCTCCTTTTCCAGGGCAGAGCACTGCTCTAATAGGACTGTACACATTTCCAGACTTAGATCTGCTTAGTGTTGCATTGGGCCCTGTAAATCTGTCAGTTTATTCTGAGCTGGCTGAGACATCTCTTAACCTGGTGCACATTTTCCCTTTGTTTGACTAGTCCACACATAGATTTGTGTATCCATTTCCTTCTCGTGCTTGCTTTTTGGACTGAATTTAAGACGGAAGAGAAAAAATAAACAGTTGGTCAAAAATCCTCCCTTTTTACTTCAGAAGAGGGTTTGATTTTTTTTATTCCCTCCTTACTGTAATGGTATGGTTTCTAGAAACAAGACAAGCAAAACTGAAATTATATTCTAACTATAGCATGTAAAATGCTACAGAAGTTTTTTGGTCTTTTATCCTGTGCTAAGAGAAAGATCCACGGCTGAGACAAAGGATGCAGAGTTTCAAACTACTCTTTTCAGAGTGCGGAATAGTTTGGGAGCTACAATGTGTAAAGAGAACTGGGCCCTGAATGACAGCAACTAGAAAGTTAATGTAACTTGTGGAGAGCAAACCAGCCTTCTTAAAGCCGTGGTTTTGCAGCATAAGTTGACGCCATCAACACACTCTTGAACAATTTATCTTTTTTTCCCACCAAAATTCATTATTTTGGATGGCATTTCATAACATGTTATGCCTTGCAGAGGTGAAAGAACCTGCTCAATATTTTCTTTCATTATAGCTTTCCTCAGAATGTGTCAAGCTACCATGCTGATATTAAAAAGCCTAAAGAAAGTGGATGTTTAGTGTAGATTCCTTCAGAGGATTTACATTACTTCTCTGCCATTTAGCATTTGTCTTTAAGAGCGATTTGGGCCATGTCGAAGCTCAGACTGACAAATTATTTGGCTGCCACTTAAACAAGTTATCTGCCACAGAGAGCAGAAGGCTCAGTTGTGGACCATACATCAGTGCTTTTTTTTTTTTTTTTTTTGGTTGAGGTTGAACTCATGTAAATGCAGCAGAACTGTGAAGGGAATAGGTGCTTGTGAAAGTCTGCTATGAATTTACCATTCTGTTAGTTAACACAGGTTAATCGTTAAACCAGTTTTCTCAGCAGAAACTGAAGGGCAGGCATTGTCTTTGTGACCTCCTTGCTTCAAATTTTGTTATTCCATGGTTTCATGGCTTTCTTTGTGATGACTTATCACGGGTTTGGGTTGGGATTGACAGATAATAGGACTGACATTCTTTGAATCTCTCTATTTTTAGTATTCACAAACCCCATTACAAAGTGAGAAGTGTAGGGGGTTTTCAATGGTGGCATCTCTCTCCTTACCTGAGTCCCATTGCAGACTAAGCACTCTGCAACTTATTAAACATGAGCTGTCATGGCTTCTTGGGACAGAGGAAAAGAGATGATGATTCTCTTATCTTTGCCAAAGATCTCTATTGATTTGAGAAGTTGAATACAAAGGTCTTCTATTGTTCCCAAGTTTGGGAACATTTCCTAAAATTCTAATAAAAGAGTTTCATACTGAATATCTGAGAATAAAACTATTATTGTCCTAAAGCTAATTTCAAATATTTCATGTCTGCAGATTTCAGGATTGTGAGGAAAAACACTTTTCGTGAATGGTTGTTATCAGCACTATGAAGGATCGGGCTTTGTTTTAAGAGCTCATTTTCGAAATACTGGTTTGTTGTATTTCAAACTTCATTATTTGAAATGTTCTTCAGCAAACACACCTGAGAATCATTTTAGGTGAGGTAACAGCAAACATAGACCTTGCTGATAGAATTAGCAGCAGCCTGAACTTTTGCTGTAACCTCAAACAAAATTGGACTGAAAATCACTTAGCAGTTTAAAAAAACTTGGCGACTTTTCTTTTTAAACCAGTCTACTCAATTTTTGGCTTCCTGGTTTCATTTGTGGAAGAGAATGGAAAGACCAAAATATTACAAGGAAGCTAGGTATTTCCAGCCCAGCAAAAACCACAAAGCTTTGGAAATTCAGCTTGAAAAAACCCCATAGCTGTGATTGAGCCTAGTCCTGCTTTTCTTCTGTGCTCTGAGATTCCATTAGCTGTAATAGCCACTTGAGGATACAGGGAATGCAAAAATAAAATCAAGGTATTGGGAAAACTCCAAAGAGACATCCATACGTCTTATTTTAAAGACTCTTGCTCATTTTCTACAGCACTGCCTGACTTGCTTACTTCCTAGCAAAGCTGATGACAGCCCTCATTGTCCAGGCTCTGTTGGAAAGCTTTGCAGTATGTGTATATCTAGACTTGTCTTTGCTCTAATTTAAAAGGTAATAAGTAACATAAGAAATTATAACCCTAATAGTTAAGACAGCCACAGTGTGGTGTTTCTAAACCTCCGTGTCTTTGACAAAACACTTTGAAAGAAGACTGAAATTTCCAGAGGCATTCCCGTAACTTTTGCATTTTCAGTGTTTTCTCCAATTACTTTGGCATTTTCTGGTATTTATATAAGATGATTTTATAGTATTGAGACCCAAAAGAAAAGTGTAGCCTTTTGTTGGCATACAGCTAGTGTTACTCTTTAAGGTTTGCCAGTAGTGATTTTCAACCAACTAACTAAATTGAAGCTACAAGGTTTTTTTATATATGTGCTTATATCCCTTGATTATATGAACTTTTTTTTTTTCTTTTGTTGCATGTGGGTGTTGTAAAACTCCTCCAGTCCTGGAATGGAAAGTTCATTCAGTTGCCTGCAGTCAAGTGAATAGAAATTTAAAATAGAGGGTTTAAAACTGCAGTAAATTAATGCTGTTGCAAAATCTGCTATCAGAATTTCCTTGTAAAGATGGATGTTTACTTAAACACAGAACCCCCAATTTTTATAAAAATCTTCTAAAACTGCTGGTTATTGAGCTTTCAAAAATATACACTAAATGTAGCTTCAAATGACTTTGAGTACTGGGGGACACATGTAGTACCGTGAAAGTTTGGCATAAATCTATTAAACTTATTTTTCTTAAATATCTCCAGCCCTTCTGCCCAAAACTGGGTTGCAGTGAGATGCTGGAGATGATGTCTGTTGAGAGATGTAAAAGCCAAATCTTAACTGCTTTAATATTCCCATGTCACTTTGAGGAACTAACTCCTGACTAACTTCTAACTTGGAATAAAGTGTGCATTAACAAATAAAGAGAGAGAAAGTAAATAAAATCTGTAAGTCAGAACTTGAGCTGAGGAAAGAAAAAAAAAGTGTATCTGGAAAATGGGAGACAATTTTGAATCATGTTAAATGCAGGCAGTAAAGCCATCCTCTTTTGTATACATACAGAAATGCAATCCAGAAATAAGGACTAAAAATGTTGGGGTGGAGTAAAAGATAGTTAAAATAATTGAGAGACTATTTTATTTCATTCCTTTTCTTTCTTTGTGCTTCTTTCTTTCTCCTTACATTTTTTCTTTTCTTTCTCTGTATATAAAATATATTTTCTTATTTAATATGTAAGACTTACATTCACAGCTTGCCAGTAAAGCCAAAGAAGTCTTGATCTTTCATCTTATTCATTAACTAGACTTTGTTCTGTGTAACGCAACTTCAAAACACTCCAGATTATTCCCGCAGTCAGGGATATATTTTGTTCCTGATCTGGTAAAGTATTTAGGATTGGGCTCATCCCTAAGACCATGATCAGTCCCATTGACATCAACTAATGTGGCAATTAGTTCTGTGATTAGGATGGAAATGACATTATAGATTTTTTTAAGGCATTTGCAGGTTTTTATTCAGATTTTTCTTCTGTCAGTCTCCTCGCTATTGTTTGGTTATCTTTGTATTGTTTCTTCTTCCTTGTTCTGCAACTAGTCACCACCCAAGCTAAATGCCCAATCCCACACATTTCCAAAAATGGACTTAACACTTGCACGTTCACGCTGCTCACTCAGCTCATGTGTTACATTCTATTACACTTTTCTGTGGCTGTCATATCAATTAGATTGTAGCTCTCTGAGGTCACACTACCTACTGGTTTCCATTCCATAGTGCCTACCACAATGGAGGTGTTCCCAACTGCTGGCCGTGCAGTATTGCAATAAACATTTTGTCAATACTCTTAGTAGCCTTTACCTTTTTAGGATTGAACATGTGCATCCAATATTATTATAAGAAGGGCACTCGGTGCATCACAGGATTGATCCTTACTTCATTGGTTATGCTACCAAAAGACTAAATGAGAGGGGGAACATAGCCACCAGGAGTTTTTGGTTCCAGCTGTCCAGATGTTTTAAAAGGAATCCTAGTAGCAACCTCTAGCCTAAATACCTGTCTACATTTGACCTTTGAGTCTTCCTTGCTTTGCACCCTCTGTAGCTATTTGTTAGTCAGTGCAAAATGCCATATTTGCAGAGTAATGGTTGGCCCAAGCGTGAGCAGCTGCATCAGTTGAAGGAGGAGAGTCAGCTGTGCTCTTCCTCTGTCATACACCAAAGACAGAAATATTGGAATCATTCAGAAACAGTGCTGATTGTTAAGGAAGAAAGCACCAGAAAGCTCTTCTGTTAACTAAAGCATGTCATTCCTTTCTCTGAATGTATGTAGATACCAAAATATCCAGCGAACTATTGCAACAGAGCGGACTGAAGATGATGCTGTGGTAAACAACAGGGTGGAGAGAGTTCCCACCGGAGGGGGAAGTGATTCCGAGGCAGAGCCTTCCCAGCCAAGCTCAGGTATGGAGAAAAAAACTATTGAGCAGCATGTTCAGTGCCACTCAGTGATGGCATTCGGTTCTGGGGGAATCTGCATTTCCACGGGAGACTGGAACTCTATTGTACTGGGTTGCAAAAGCTAATTAAAATAAAAGAGGTTTAGACTTGAAGCTACAGGTACAAAGGTAGCCCTCAGTTCTTTCTTAACAGTTTCTAAGACAGACAAACCATTCTTTCTTTAGTAAAGGGCTATTTGAAATTAAAATGGAAAAGACATCTGGTTTTTATTCAGCTTAGTAGTTGCAAAAATGATGCTGTATTATTTTTGCTGCAGTGTGATTTTGATCTTGGGGCATTGCAGTTTATTCTCCCTGGGCTGGCTTCTGTGCTGCTACATTTGTCCATGTGGTCACACCTGCAGTGGCCCTGGCATCAGGTACGAAATACTTGTGGGTTTAAAGCTGCAGTTTTGTGATAGCTATGAGCTGATCTAAGCGTGGGCTGCCACTGAAGAAGGCACAGCTGTCTTTTTGCTCATCACTAACTCACGTGACAGCACGCCATACCAGAGCAGAGAACTGATCTGCCTGAAAAATAACCTTGTTTCTTGTCCTCAGTGTTGTTTACAGCCTGGTTGGTTCTTTCATCTGGCTCATTAGATGACAAGACAAGAATGAGTGTCACTACAAAGGAGAAGAGGAGAATGTGTAGCCAGGGCAGGATGGGATGGGCAGGGAGCTCTTCTCTCTTTGGTGGTCGTCATACTCATGTTTTCTTAAAACGTTTGTGAAACTATAGCCTAAGTGTTTGTTTCAGGTAAGAAACACCAGCAATCAGACTAGCACCCACTATGCAACTTGTGGACCCGCAAAAATAACTCTCTGCTTTGTCTGAGAACTTGCACCACCAAAATGAATGTCCAGTTCTCTTCCTTTGCATCATTCTCACCTCCACCTAACTTTGTGCTCTGTGTTATCTGCTGGAAATAAATCTGACTTCTTGCCGTTCTCTTGCCATTCCTCTGTAAACAGCATTGGCAGAGGGAAAGAACCAACACAACGTCTGCTTGAATTTTGTTCATGTTCCATGGTGAATAGGCAGAATTACGCAGAGAAATAGTGGTCTTTTCTTTTTAAACAAGTTTAGAAAAATACTTGATTTTGCCTGTTTGTTTTCCAGACCTATTAGGTGTTTTTAGCTTGAAAATCAATTTTGAACAAGGATGTTTGATATTAAAAATTTATTTGCAATCCTTTGTATTGCAATTTATGGGCCCCTTTTACCTACATTGTATCGTATCGGGAGAACCCAGTCCTTTCTGTTACCGGCTGAAATGGAAGTGATGTAGACATTGTATTATTAGTATTTAAATTGTAAGTAATGTAGTTATTACTCATAATATGTGTAATCATTTACTATCATAGCCTACATAATAAAATAGTAATTTCATAGGAATTGCCACGAGTAAGTATTTAGGTCAGTTTATCATGTATCATTCACTTTTTTGTTTTAACCCCGAAGAGCTAATGAGTGTGGTATATGTCATCTTAAGTTATTAGGAAATGAGTTTTGCTAGAGATAATTGCTTTGCTTTTAGGAGGAAAAAGTCAATATTGTATAAAATGACAAGAATTAAAAGATCAAGGGTGATGTAAACCACAGGAGAATAAGAGAAAGCCGCAATATGATGCATTTGCTATTTGCCTTTTAATTGAAATGAAAAATGCCAGAAGGAATGCAATTTAGGCACGTTAATCCAGATTCTAAACCAGTACAAATCCATTTAACTCCAGCAATGGATCCAGTCAGCAGTTTTTAGTACA
Source organism: Pterocles gutturalis (assembly GCF_000699245.1). Classification (NCBI taxonomy): domain Eukaryota; kingdom Metazoa; phylum Chordata; class Aves; order Pterocliformes; family Pteroclidae; genus Pterocles; species Pterocles gutturalis. Next base: position 81,664 of record NW_010100197.1, read on the forward strand.
TAGAATAATATGATGTGTCTAGCAGGAAAGAAAAAAAAAATATAGTTGATAAGAAAAAATGGGAATCTATATTTGTCCTGTTGATGATGTCTGCATCCAATTTCCTTGGACTGCAAATACAAATTGGCTTGTATTTGAAAATGCCAGAACTGCATACTCAAGCCATAATTCCATGGTAGGAAGCATTTTTCTGGTGGCTGTAGAAGGTCAAGGAATTCCCACCTCTACAGAGTTTACATTCTCAAATGCCTCGGTTCTGCTCCTGCGCTTCATGAATCAATACAGATTAAAATAATCCCTTTGTGTCTTTTTTTGTTTTCTTTACCATACAAGTCCCCAAAACCATGGACTTGCCAAAAATGATGCAATTACAAGTAAAGGGCAGTGCTTCACAGCACCAATATGGATGTGAATGGCTGAGAGGGGAGCTTCCTTAACCCTGTCTTGCTACCAAATGCTTTCTGCTGGTGAATACCTCGGGCTCGATTGGGAACCTGGGTGTCAGTATTGAACCAAACGATCAGCTGGTAAAACCTGTTGTGGTCACACTGATATTTAGAGACAGCAGTAGATGTGACACAGAGTTTTATAACACACAGTACAGAAAAGCATCGAGCTCCTGGACTGCTACTGTAAGCACTGCACCTCTAAATGTAAGGAGAACGTCTGCCAGTTTGACAGCAGGCTTGTGTTGGAAACACAAAGAAGGTAGGCACACTGGGCAGGATGGTGACTTTTTTATAGTGTCACTTTTGCAGCCATTCAGTAAAGGTTAAATAGTAGACTGCACTTGCTGCTGCGTTAATAAGATTCTGCTTCTTTTCTTTTTGTCCAGAGATTAGGAGGGAAGGTTCCCTTTCTCCTGTGAATTCTCAAAAAATCACCTTGTTGCTGCAGTCTCCGGCTGTGAAGTTCATCACCAATCCTGAGTTCTTCACTGTGTTGCATGCAAACTATGTGAGTAGTTACAATTTGCACTCCCACGCTACTGATTTCAGAATTCAAATGCTGCACCCTAGGCCTATGGGGAGAATGCAGAGTGAATTGAAATTGTGTGACACGGGGCTCAGTTGCCCTTTCTGAGGGAACAGTACAGGCAAGTTGCTCCAAGGAGACTCTTGCTAGAATTCTGCCTCACACAAGGAATTCTTTGGTACAGAGAAGCTCATTAATGTTATCCTTCCAGAATAAGCAGGAATTCTTGGTTTTGGCTTGGTTCATTCTGTTGTCTGTTGCTGCAAGAAGTGAGGTTGTTGCCTTTTGAGCCATGTTCCTGAGAAATCTTACTCAGATATCACCAAGTCTCAGGGAAAATGAGGAAAAAAATTATTAGCTCCTGCAGTTTGCACTCCCAAGAAACTCATGGGCATAACGTAGTGAAAGAAATACTAACTTGAGTCAGCATAGCTATTTTGAAAAAAACACTAATGAGAATGAATTTTCAGAAATTCAAATAACTGGGTTTTTTTCCATTAATTCAATAAATCTGCATGTTTTCTTGCAAGCCTGACATGGAGTGGAAAAAAATGTAATGCTAGGTCAACCAGGAGGAAGCAGACAGGGAAATCTCACAAGCAGATGCAGTCCTAGTTTTCCATATCTTGAATGTAGTTCAGCTAGGCATCTACACCTGACTTCTGAATATTTGGAAAATCATCCATTTCTTGGTAGGGATGACCTTTCTTTTGGAAAGAAAAAGGAAAACACTTCAGGAGTTGCCTCAGCACCGGTCTTTAAGCTAACTACAGACATTGAGTTTTGGCTGTGGTGCTTTGCAGGTTGAAGCCAGCTGTCCATCTCCAAACATCTGCCAGAGATGATATTGCCCATGAAGTCCTTCAGAGGAAGGGATATATTAACTCGTCTGATATTACCTGAACTAGGTTATGGAATGCACATAATTTCTTCCATTGACAGGGTGATATATGATGATATATAGCTGGGAGAAATATAATTTTCATTTGGCATAGTTGTTTGCAAAATGAGCAACTGATTCCATAGTGGTGTAAGGAACAGCTCACAAGAGACTGAATCCCAATTTTCTTTCTCACCGAAATAAAAAAAGCCAAGAGAGGCCTTCGGTTTGAGCTTATAAAGTTGTCTCTAATATGAGAGCCAGAATAATCTATTGAAACATCTGTCAAATGGTTATACAGATTCCACTTGTACAGAAATAACAGCCCACATAACTTTTGGCTTAACATGGCTGTAATATTTTAACCACAAGCCCCTATTAAAATTTCAAGCTATTAATTACGCCAATGAAGTTGAGATTGGAAAATATTATCCAGCAGTTAGAATTAAAATGGGAAAGGCTCTCATTTTTGAGATATTTTATTTCCGTGGAGGGATAAAGCTACATTACATTTTTTGTTCCCCTGGTGCACCCAAGAGATACTCGGACAGTCATTGATCACACATTAGATTGAAATAAAACTTCTGTCATAGCATAGGCTGGAATCATAGCAATTTGTGACCATGGAGCTTTCCTGGATCATAACCAGGTCATATCTCCAGGACAGAGATCATATCTCTGTGACTTCATATAATTTAGCAATCCTTACCATAATTAGGGACCCTGTACTGCAGGGATTATTCTCTTCTCAGCGCTACCACCACGATAAATCCTTACATAATAAAATTGAATACTTGTAAATGTTTTGTTGCATTATAGGGGTTAGAATGCATTAAAAGTACACAGAAATTGAGAATTTAAGGCTGTTGGGTCAGATTCTCTGGACAGATGACAGGTGCACACACTGGGGCTCACTTCACTGGGGACGCGAGTCCTCCCATGGTCCTTTAGTGAGTAATTAACTCCTTTGGGCTGACCAGCAGAACCAATGCACTCATTTCTTTCCAGTAACATGCTCAGAAGAGTTTCAGAGTTTTGTAAAGTTTCTTACCCTGTCCTGAGGAGCTTTTTCCTTGAAGTAAAAGATCCCAAGAGCAGCCTGTGGATTAGAAAAAGTGTTGTCACCACAAGTGTATTTTGTGGTGCTCTATCATTGAATACGCAGTGGTGACAAACGTCGTTCATTTTTGCCCCCTATTCTGCAACCAGATCAGCACTAACTCGCTGAGATCTGCATCAGGGCATGTTTTTCTGAGAGGTGTATTTAACACCCATTGTGAAATCAAGTGGCTGCCTGAGAGGTGGCGTTCATCTGACTCATGAAAAAATCTCCATCTGACATGCTTTGTAGTCATTGTAGAAACAAATACTCAGTTCCAGGAAATTATTTCTATCTTCCAAAAGTAGACAATTGAAAGTGTCTGTTTGTGTCCTATGGCTATAAAGTGACCATAAATAAGGGAGCAAGCTTAGATGTAGCTGTAGACAGATGTCTACACTTAGATGTAGTGTAGACATCTACACTGCAGTCCTCTTAAGATCATGAATCCTGCCACGAGCATCTTGATTTGAATTATAGCATAAATACATCTTCACAGCTGTCTTTGCCTCTCTCTGGCATCATGCAGTCACACAAGCAGTGTTTCTGTTGACCAGTGGAAGCAATGAAATAGCATATAGTACATGCATCTTGAGTGTGTGGTGTTTTAGCTGACCCTCTTTTTGGAGTATGTCACACAGGCACTTCATGCACAAGCTAACTGTGCATAAAGTGTGGGATGTTTCTCTTTCCAGATTACATTTCTTCTAAGTGTTCATGTAAAGTAGTCAATCAAATCAAAAGAATGAGATGGAAATGGTTCTTGACTCTAACAGGATTTGTTTCAGTTCTTTGGGCATATGGCCCATGAAATAACCAAATATGTTGTTTTGACATCAGAATTGATTTTCCTCACCTCTGTTTTCGCTCTCATAGAGTGCCTATCGAGTCTTCACTAACAGTACCTGCTTGAAGCATATGATTCTGAAAATCCGTAGAGATGCTCGTAACTTTGAGCGCTATCAGCACAACAGAGACCTGGTAAATTTTATCAACATGTTTGCTGATACCCGACTGGAGCTTCCTCGCGGCTGGGAGATAAAAACTGACCAGCAGGGCAAGGTAAGACACAACTAATCACTTGTTTAACACAGCACATCAGGCCACGTGGTCATGAAAGATTCCTTCCTTCTTGATTCAAAATTGGTGAAGGTGTGGCTTAAACAACACAAACAGCAGAGTTACTTTAGAAGCAGAAAAACGCTTCAAGAACAGATGTTCTGAAGCATAGTAACACTCCAGCTTTCTGTGGAATATCACACCATAGCCAAGGCAGCATTGGACTAACAAAAAAGTTAAAGATCTGTCATGACTGCAAAATTTGACTTAGTGTTTCTGCCTCTAATGAAGCTCCGCTGAGTGCCTTCTTGAAACACCAATAGGCTAAAGCAGTGTTCCTTAGTAATTTTATTCTCTTCTATCTTGTTTGCTTTATGGCCATTACACATGATTTTGACCTACATAACTTCAAGTATTTTCCAAGAGCTATGCTAGCTTCAGCTAAGAAAGTCATGTCATTTGCAGTTATCTTCCATGGACTGTGCCTAAACAGGGCATTTCTGACACACAGCTGCCACTGTTTTTCACTTTATGATCCCATGATACCATTAGAGTGTTGTCAATCTTCTTACAAAAAACCATTGTTCCTCTGTGTTTCAGTCTTTCTTCGTTGACCACAACAGCCGTGCCACCACTTTCATAGATCCCAGGATCCCATTGCAGAATGGTCGTCTCCCTAATCACCTGACTCACAGGCAACATCTTCAGCGACTTCGGAGCTACAGCGCTGGAGAGGTAATAGTGCTACTATCAATCCGGATATTTTTGACAGCAATCTTCTGTAGAATTAAAAGCACTTCTTATCTGTGAAATGCATTTTAAAAGACAATCTTGTGGATTTTTATCTTCCAAAGGAAATAAGGATTTTTTCTTTCTGAAGGGTTTATCTGAGAGCTTGCTGGTAATGAAGGTTTATATTGACTGTTTTCAGGATAAAATAATAAACAAGTAATACTAAACCAAAGTGAAATGATGAAAAAAATATTTTAAAAGAAGAATCCATATTTGACACCTTAGTCTTGCTTTAGTGAAGTCAAGTCATTCATTATTTTTATAGCCTGATACTTCAGCAGCCTCATATGTTTCTTCATTCCCCACTGTGACACTCTGCTCTGAAAAGATCTATTCTCTAGCAGGTGTGGTAATGTATGTTGAGGTTTGCTTCCCTAGCTTTCAATCACATTAAACATTTTTCCTGTGTTTCATGGGGATGTTTTTTATCACTGAGGGACATGGGCAGGATTGATAGAAGAATAAATCTTGGGTTTGTATTTTGGATTTAAGGAGGAAAAAGTACCAGCCATCAGATTCTTCATATAGCAGAACTATACAGTTGAAGATTTGTAAAGATTGATGCTAAATAGGACTAGAGATGAATTATGGCCAAAGGATCTTTCTCTTCCAGCAAAACATCTGGAAAAATGCTTGTGAAACTAACATTAAAATTTATTGCAGCAGGGACAGTCTGAGCACCTCCCACTGCCAAATGGGGTTGGGTTCAGAAGCTGACTCGGGTGTGAGCTCAGTACTTCAGGACCAAAGGCAGACCAGGCATAGGTAGCTTGGGTAGGTTTTCCCCATCTCGGGTGAACACAGCAACATATTTTCTGAAGACAGAAGTGTATCAATGGGTCTGTTACAATCATATCTTCCCACCAACTTAGCAACTTCCCTCTGCCAACAGCCTGCAGTTCAGTGTTGCTGTTGTGACTGAACTATTGACATGGATGTGAAAGTCACCTGCGTGATGATTCATATTTGGGCCCATGCTTGCCTGGGGCTTGCATACAAATACAACATGTCAGGGATAGAAACATCGCTGAGCAACTCAGATGACCTAGCACAAAAAATACACTTGGTTTTGCAAGTGCTGGCAAGGCTGACAAAGAACAATTTGCAATAAACCCAAAATAACAAGTACAGGGAAGGGAGTGGAAAACATTGAATACTTTTGGGTAATGATTCTCTGGGGAAATTGTAAGCTGTTCATTGAGGCCACTGATTTGGCATGTTCAGCCAACGCAACAGGACCTTCTGTCTAGGGAGCTGTCAGTGCTGGCACCTTCAACTTGCAGTCTCGGTGGCCCAGATCCCACAGCGCTTCTGCATCCTTGTTGTAGCCAGTAGCTTGCCCTCTGGAAGTATCTGCTGCTCCACTGGAAGGACTCCCGTTGATTTCCAAGGACTTTGAATCAGTGCCTAAAAGCCCACCGTTTGCAAGGAAAAGATTCAACCATTTGCAACTCAGCTCATTTATTATGTTCCATGCCATTTCTTCCAAGGATATTTGAAGGTGCTTTTGTCTTATAAATCATGTCTGGAAGGACACAGCTGGGGCTTTGTACTGGCCATGTGTCAGCTGTCTGTAGTCCAGCTGGTTTCTTTGCTGAGCAGGTGGTGTGGCCTCTGGAATCTGTCACCAGGACAGTATGAAGGACCAAGTAAGACAACCATCAGTTTTGAACACTATGAATCAGGCTGAAGGAAAGCAGAACAGTGAAACTTCAGTCATGATTTCTTGTGGGTGCCAGAGAAGGTATAGAAAAGAGTCAGGGTAATGAGAAGAACAACTCTACCCTCTGCCTTGATGCACACACCTGACATCCTGCCCAAGTGCCAAAATGAGTTGCCAGAGAGTTGTATGGGCTTCCCAGAGTGATCAGTTGAGGGAAGAGCAGACAAAAATTGTAGGCAGATGAGCCCAAAGTAGGGAAAAAACAAACACCCCAGCTTTACACACTGAGCAATGACTCTTAGCTGAGTCACCATAAAGAAATTATTATGGTTCTGAGAAATTGTGATCTCAGTACCCAACAGCAGACAAAAAAGCAAATTACATGTCTGGAATTCTTAGAAAATTAATAGAAAGATCTGTTTAATCTAGGAGAGGACAGGCGTTACGAGAAATAAGATTTGATAGTAAAAGCTAAACCAATTCAATCAAAATAAGGCAAGGTTGCAATTCAGTGAGAACTAATAGGAACTAATGATTACATAGGAATGATTAGTTCATAGGAACTAATGATTACATGGGTATTGGGTCTCCATTTCTTCATACTTTCAAGCCAAAATACAGTGCAAAAGACAGTTTTGTCTTTGTCACCAACAAGTTTATCAGCTCCGTGGCCAAGGGCAGTCCAGTGAATAGGTTGTGGTGCTGAAGTAAAAACTGTGGTCTCCTGCCCTCCTTTCCGTGACATCCATGAATCCTCTAAATCCTTTTGGCTCATCAAAATGTGGCCTTGATTCCTGCCTCATAATCTGTGGTGTTGAATAGAATATCTTGCAATACTAATAAAGTATTGATTTTTACTGTTTCAAATGTACCTTTAAAGCTCCCTTATGCAATTGGAACATAAAAATATGCTTTCTCAAGTACGGCAGTTTTCTTTGCTTTATGACATTTAAAATTCTTTCTTAGCAGAGAATAGAAATAGCAATTGCACAGCTTCTGTAGAAGGCTGGCTCTTGCTTCCGAGTACTTTTATTCAAGGCCTACCCCTACTATTAACAGGCCAAACAGAGATTAAAACTGCCCTTTTTCCCTTAATCTGTATATGGTGGGCTGTTTTTTAAAAAAAAAATCTGTGCATATAAATAGCATTCCATTTCGCTCTTCCAGGAAAGAAGGCATCCATTTCATAAATTATTCCATAATATTTATGCTTTTCTTCATGTTGAATTATCCTTCTAACTGAAGGACTTCTGAAAAGACTTTTGATGTCCACCTGAGTAGATTCTTGATATGAAATGGTATTAGATATTAATTTGACAATAATGCTACAGATTCTTTATTAAGCACTTCTTTAAGGGTATCAATCTGTTACAGGAAAAGGTGGTTGATGCTACTCTGGGTTGCTTGATTTTTGAAAGGAAAGTTTAGGTAGCTATACTGGCCATAAATAACTAAAAGAACGTAGGTCACGAAGTGCTTCATTTCCTTCTGCCACTGCTGTAAACAGAACAGGTCAGACGCACTTTCCATTCCCTCTAAGTGACTTTCCGCCTGCAATGGAAATCAACATGTACGATTACAGGGTAGAGATTTTAAAGACAAAAAGAAGCAGGCATCCATAATGGAGAGTTTCTGGTTAGCAGGAAAAGCAGAGGAGGTACTGGGACATAGCAGGATATAAATCTCCTTACTGACCCAAACCACAAACAAGCAAGCAGCAGTACTCAAACAGGCAGGAGCCTCTCAAATCCAGCAGTGATATAAAACCCAGGAAAGGGTATTATATCATTGAAAGGTTCCTGTGATAGTTTGGAGTCTCCACTCCGGTTGCAACATCCCAGGATCAATTGCAAAGCTGTTAAACCCTGCCATCCATCTGTCAGATTACCCTGCACTAGATGAACCAGGTCACTAAATCATTAGAGCGGTCTCTAATTTTTAATTTGAGAATAATATGCTAACCTACATTAAATGGTTTAATTAGAAAGTCAAAGCAGACAAGGCGATTGTGATTAAACATTGAATTGGAGCAATCAATTGTACTATATTGGCTAAAAGATTGGAAAGACGAGTGTTGGCAAAACAGAAGTTAATTAGACGGCTGTTGTGTTGCCAGAGAAAAATTGTTTAGAGGTGTAAATGCATAAAGACCATGATGTAAAGACAGCATTAATGATGCCTGGTGATGGTGATGAAGAGAAGTACAGCACCACAGAGCGTGCAGTTTATTACATTAAGGTGCGTACAGAACTGGATTCTTGCAATCTAGATGATTGTGTAGAATTGTGTGTGACCTGCTTGGAAGTTCTTCCTGTTTTTAAAGGTGAGAAGGGTTGGACCAAGGTTAGCACATCAGTCTATTAAATACTGCAGGCTTGACTGTTCTCCCTGACCCTGGGATAACTCTCCTGTTATCAGCAGATGCATGCCAATATAAAATGGGTGCAAGTGAAATCATAACTGAATGATGAAGCAAAACATTTACTGGGTACTTTGACAGCAGTTTTGTGTTTTCACAGTATGTTTTAATTAGAATCATTAAGATTTTTCATTGTTTAACCTGTGTATTGACACGTATCAAGTGCATTGAGTGGTTTCTTGTTACATTTGAACATTTTTATGCTTTATGTGCTCCAAAGGCAACTTGCCAGTCACATTTAGCTTCTCAGTTTTCATTTTTATCCAGTTGAAAGACCTGGCATTTGGCCGTACCACTGAAAATGGATTGGCACCATTCGCTTGGATGCAGAGCTAAGCATTTAAAATATTGGAGTAGGGGCAATTTCTTCCTGAAGTGGTTGCCAAGTGCTACAATTTGTGCAGTGAGAAAGCAGCAGCCATCAGCCCAGTAGAATGGCAGTTGGAATTCATACGCATCTTGTCCTGATAAGGTGCACTTATTTGAATAATTTGGAATTATTGCCCTCATTTGTAGCAACGTTCCTCTGTTGGCTTCACTATGGCCACGCTGTGGAAGAGCACATATGTGAGAGAGGCGAGTTCCCTGGAGCTTGCACAGGTCTACAAACAGTTACACAGCAAGCCGTGACTTGCTGAAGACAAATTGCCAGACCTCGTTGTATGGCTTTTAATATCCTTACATCTGAGTGTTTTCCCATCTTTTAATGTGTCTTCTTTCTTTATGTGATTGCATTCAGTACATGCTGTGTTTAGGACAGTGGTATTCTTTACATTCCTCAGTTAAGTAAGAGTGATAAATTTCCTTCTTACTACTCTTTCTGGCAACTCTTCAGGTTATGTTCTTCTTTAATGGATACAATTTGATTTCTATTTCTGGTTATGCAATTTAAGCAGACTTTCTGTCCTTCAATCAATCAGTATCATGGGCCGTTCTTGAAAGTCAGAGAAGTAACGATGAGAAACCTTTTTACTGACTGATGTGCTGCTGATGGTCAGTTTGCCTATCTTCCCTTTTCCTCTGTTGTAGGCCTCCGAAGTCTCTCGAAACAGAGGAGTTACTCTATTGCCCAGATCAGGCAATAGTCTTGTAACAGCTATTCAAAACCAGCACCATCATGAGACGTTACCTCTGGGTAAGCCAACCTTCTTTTTTCTTTTCAAAGCAGCACTCACAAAGATGTTTTTCAGAACTTCTCATCAACCACATGCACTGCTTCACGTTGCCCTGTGCCTCAACAGCAGCGCAGTCAGTGTGCCCCTGCACAGTCACGGTGATGTGACTGGACCCCCTGAATGGTAAATAAAGCCTTCATATTTGTTTTCCTTTTCCAGCTTACAATGACAAGATTGTTGCATTTCTACGCCAACCCAACATTTTTGAGATGCTGCAGGAGCGTCAGCCCAGCTTGGCCAGAAACCATGCACTCAGGTACCGCTTTCTTCCAGATGGCTGACACCAAGTTCCAGGAAGGACTTCTTGTAGTGGGGAAAAACAAAACCTAGTAACTGCAGGACAAAAGATGAACTTGGGCCCCATATGGAACTGCCACCATTAAAGAGTAGGTGTGGACCACCAGAATCTGTGTAGTTACTATAGTTATTTTCCACAGACACCCAAGAAGTAAGAAGAACCAAAATAACTATGGGCAAATCGTGACATATCTAATTTCATCTCTAAGTATTATTGAATAGTAGAAACTCTGTCTTCCCCTACTTTGTCTCTGCTTTTCAGAAGATAGTGTTAAAATTGTGTTTTGATGGAAGTCAGCAGCAAAAAAACCCATAACTTCAGCAGAAGCGGGATTTTAGCTCATGGTTGGATTTATACCCCTGCCATGGACATAGTCACCCTAGATTTTATGTAAGAAGTAGGAACATGAAGTAAATTGTACTCCTGTCTTTAATCTTTCTCACTTATGACTTAATGGTAGTCCTTTCCAAAGTAATTAAATTGTCTTTCTTATGCCCATTTCTTTCCTGTTGGGTTTTTAAAAAATTTAAAAATTTCTTTAAAAATTTTCTTTAAAAAAATTAACCAAAAGCCAGTGCAATTTAAATGTGTTCTAATTCCAAAGCTTAAAGTAGTTATTTTGGCCAAGAACCTAAGCTGGCGTTAGTCAGTCTCAGCAATGCCAGTGTGCACAAGCTAAGACCACATGCTTAGTTTGTACTGCGCAGTGAAAAGCGTGGCTGGGGGCCTGGTAAAGGAGAGAAGGAAGAGCAAGGGAAGGACGTTCAAGTTCCTGTGGTGCGGTTTCTGCTGGTAGCCTTACTTGACTCATCATTTACCTATGAGGGCCAGACAAAGAGTTCTTCGGATGTAAGGATTAGACTTCCTTCCTGGAGGAACTAATACATTGAAATAAAACGAGGGAGAAAGAATGAAAAATGCTCCCAGTATTCAAGATGTACGTTTCTGTAACTGAGAGTTTTTTATCTTCACCATCAAATTATTCCAGACTTTGGTTTTTTTTCTCAGCTGTAATTTGAATTTCTCAGAGAACAGATGATGCTTTTATCTCCTTTTGAGCAGAGAACAAAATTGACTAGTGATAGGGTCTGGACAGCTTAGCCATTGCATAATGAGATTTGTAACAGGATATTGAGCCCTTCACCTCCAGGTCATTGCTTTGATTGTAGCTTAAGTCAGGAGTGATCCCAAGCTGCCATCTAATGCCCATACAGCAGGTCTTAAGCAAACTCCTGGGAGACAAATGTCCATCTTTTACAAGGCTTGATTCTGCAGTACTTTGCAGCCCCACCCAGCAAGGTACTAAAGCACATCCTGGACTTGAGGTAGAATCCTTTGACTTGATACTAGAATAAATATTCTTGGGCACTTCAGTGCTTTAGAAACACAGTGACAGATTGGGGTGTAGATCTGTATCTTCCATGGTCCTGATCTGCCAGTAGGAACCTATCCTATGTTTCGCACTCTTATTAGCATTCATTTAAACAACCAAATGTATGATTTTACACATGTACTGTATAACCTTGTGTGATCAATTAATATCAAGTATATGATACAGAGTGTTATTTGCCAGATAGAACAGACAGAGGTGAAGGAAGAGGTATTATATGAAATTCTGCTAACGAAAGGTGGTATGTTGGTTGTAGGCTTAAACAAAAAGTCTGTCTGTCAGTGACGTTAGCTATAGTGCTACACATGAGCTTGGAGGACTAAGAATCATTCTGTTTTCTAAAATATGGTATAAAAATCTCTTCCTCTTGGATCAGGAAACTGAGTGATATAAATAGATTCTTTTTTGCAAGTGCGTTAATTAGAGATTAGAAAATTAGTCAGACAGTTAAGATGTTTGCCATTTTGTAAGGAGAGAAAAAGGAACTGGCAAAATACCAAGTAATAGTAACTCTGCAGTTCATGCCTTGATAATGGCATGTTTTCTTCTTTTTTTTTTCTTTATTCTCTTGTCAAGAATATAATTTATGTTTCAGGGAGAAGATCCATTACATTCGGACAGAGGGTACCCATGGGCTTGAAAAGTTGTCCTGTGATGCAGATTTAGTAATTCTGCTGAGGTAATCAATTTGATAAAAAGCATAATGTCGTTACTTATGGTACCAGAGAAGCTGGCTGTCTCTTTCTCAGCGTAATTGAAAAGACTTTGTTAAATCTTCTGGGTCATTTGTAATTAGAATAGGATCCATTGTTACTGATATTCCCCCAAAATAATTCCACCAGAGTGTATCTGTCAACTCTATCTTCCTGGAAGGCAGCCTCCATCAGTGTAGTAAGCTCCATCCCCCCCAGCTCTGTCAATATAGCTGTTACCATCAAGTAGCAGATAAAAAAGAATCAGGTCAAAATGTTTCCTTTTAATGGAAAAATCCTTGTTTCCTTTTTTTTTTTTTTTTTTTTTTTTTAAAAAAAGAGGAAAAAACCTTGGCTTTGTCAGTATAAGTAAATAATGTAACTGCTCGTTAAATTGCTGGTTTTGCTGCAGCAGCGCTCCACACACACGCACGTCCATGTCACACTAATGAAACCTCCATGTACAGTGCAGTGAGCGTTGTTTGGGTAACGTAGATAAGGCTTTAATTTTTATTGATACCAGGGAGCTTGGTCTTTCAGTCCTAGCTACTTTTGATTAGCACAGATAAGGCCTTATTTTATTGTCTTGGTCTTAAACGGAAAATGTTGCATTACCCAGGTGGTTTTGGTGTGCCATGTAACACCGCCTAACGCAGGAACTTTACAGCTTATTCCCATAAACTTAATCTGAATGGTCAAAGAACTGAGCTATATGAAAATATAAGACCCAAGAAAAACAACCTGGAAGGCATATGTGTGTGTCTTTGCTTCTCCCTTCAGTGTGTTGAAGTTGTCTCTGTTTACTACATAGCCTCCGATCTTTACTATCAGTAGATTGAGTCACTGTGTTAGCACGGAATGTCTAATAAAATTCATTTTGTTATTACTGGTAACTATGCCTGATTTGGGAAACCTGTGGATTTTATGAATCCATGAGTTCAGAAATATACCCAAACTTACGGCCACAGCAGACTTGTACCATACTGCATATTTACATTACTTCATGTGATGATTGTGAACCGAACCTCTCCCTGTTGCTTCTTCCATGCAGCCTTTTTGAAGAGGATATTATGTCCTACATACCACTGCAGGCTGCCTTTCATCCTGGTTACAGTTTCTCTCCTCGCTGCTCACCCTGTTCATCACCCCAAAATTCTCCAGGTAAAGGGGTGGTAAAAATAATACAAAATCTTGCATTTGTGGTATTTCTCCTAATAAAAACAAAGGGGCAGATTCAGAGCCAGCATGAGTTGTCAGCCTGGTAATTCCAGTGCCCCCTCTGAATCTGACCCCAGGTCCTTTTTTTGCTGGATCGGTTGCTGTTGCTGTTATGTGTCTTTCGAAATATTACCAGTAGCTGAAACATAGATATCAGAAATTGCCCATATGGAAGAGAAGGTGTTTTCCTGGATTTTATGTAGCTGGGAAGGATTAGGATAAGAGAATGGTGCACTCCAAACATAATTCACTGACATGGAAGCACACTGCTGTTATGTTTAAGGAGCAAAGAACAACTTCCAAGTCAAAGGTGTGTTGCAATACGGCCAGTACTCCTGTCAAGTTTACTATCCTCCGCTCTGTGTTCCAAAGACTTGCCTTCTTCCAAGACTCACCTATTTTAAGATCTGAGGTGATCGTCTTGATCATGTAGTCTGACCTCCCGTGTTGAGCCCATTAACTTAGGTTTGACAGGAAACATATTTACTAGAAAGACATGCTGTCTGAGAAGGTTATTTCCAGCTGTGGTATGTCTCTGTAGTTATTGTTTATGCTATAGAAATTTGAGAAGCTAATGCCTCCCGTTTGCCAAGATATACAACCCCCACCGCAGTCTCACTGCAAGGCTGTGTCCAGTGGCCGTTTTGAGAGAATCAACAGAAATGTGATCTGAAGACATCCATTTTTGGCTGAGCTTTTTAAACATTCATTAAATTATCTGGTTTCCAACAAAATTAATGGACAAGAGACATTCAAATCTCAGAGGTGGCTGTGGAAAATTGGAAGGGTTTTTGATGTGAAGAAGTTAAATGCTGAATCCTTGTCTACAAGAGGCCAGTGTTTTGTCAGAATGTCCTATTTTCATTAATGAGTTTTAACACCATTGTTAATACAGTTGTCCTCCTCTACATCAGGACAGATCATAAACGAGTCTCCTGCAAGACAAAAATATTTGGCAACAACATGACTTAGGAGAACATTAAAAGAACTGCACTGGTCTTTACCTGTTCTTGTGAAAACATAAGAAGTGCAAATACTAATTTCCCACAACATATTATCTGCTTGCTTACTTCTGCCACTGGTTACAGAGCCCATGAGAACACCCATTCTCTTATGTCCTGGAGGGGGTAGAAAGTCTGACAGAAGAAAAGAAGTGTTGCAAGGGGTTCTTTTTGCACTGCATGTACATATGCCTTTCTGTTCTACCAGCAGAGACAATCAGTAATGTCCTTCCCTTCTGGCAACCGTGATTCTTTGTGCTCCCACTAAATGTGATTTTTTTTTTTTTTTGTCTTCCTGTGGAGGATTTTCTGGCAAATTTCTCATAAAAAGGGCTTGTTTTTATTGTCTTCTGTAATGAGATAGGGAAATGTGATTTCATGGATCCTTTCTTTGACCCTTTGTGGCATGGCACTTGTTCAGACAAAAGGACTAATCGGCTACTTTAAGAATGCAGACTTCAAAATCAAACAGGTCCCAAATTACTGAAAATCTGCTGTATGTGTGAATTGTAATAGGAAAATGTAGCATTTCTTACTGACAGAAATCCTTCTCGATGCCACAAAGGGGTTTTGTGTTTATAGCTGGAAGTGTTTAATATACACTCAGATTAATGCAGGCAAACCCGATTCCAAGCTTGGCTAGGGTGCTCGGCTCCAATGAGAAGCATTGCTTTGAGCTCCAGAGGTTTAATCCTGCCAAGTAAGGAGATCTCTTATAAAATGCAGAGGAGAGCGATCTCTTAAAAATGCAAAAGGGAAAGAAAACCTAAATACTAATGACTGCGAGTGGGAGCTATGCATGTCAGCCTATCTTATGCCTTTCTGATCCTTGCCTTTCTGTTCAGATCAATCACAGTTAAAGGCTGAGGCAACACAAAGGCACACACAAGCTGAGCTTAACAATTCTTTTAGTGAAGAAGGTACAGCCCCTAGAAGTCATTGCAATCATTGATTTATAGGAACTTACAACTCCATGAGTGACAGGTAGAACAAATAGAATACTGAGTGCACAGTATACCTGTAAGAAGTTCCTAACGCATTTGTTAGCCAGTTCTGTCTGGAAACATCAGCTGCATGATTTGGAAAAATTTAAAGACCCTTACACTTTAGGATGCTCTTCATTTTCCCACCAGGACTGCAACGAGCAAGTGCAAGAGCACCTTCTCCATACAGGAGGGACTTTGAAGCCAAGCTGCGCAATTTCTATCGAAAACTTGAAGCCAAAGGTTATGGGCAAGGTCCAGGTAAAATTAAGTGAGTATTATGACAAGTCACTCAAATAGTCTAAAATGGTGTAGCTTTCTCTTTTATCGTTATCCGTGAATGAAGACACTGATTGGGAGTGGGAAACACACCAGAGATTGCATGAATCATCAGGGTGAGATACGATGTTAGTATATCCTGCAAAACAGTGACCTTCAAGAGGCTTTTGTCTGGAAGTTATATTCCTTATAGATTCTTATTCTCTTAGACTCTCGTTCCCTACCTATTTAGCAGGGATGTTGCTATTCCTACCTATAATTTGCTAGTAGAAGAATCATCCATTGAGGCAAACCTTCACCAGAGATTATTAACAGTTACGTCATTGTAATGATGAGGTGACTCCAAAGCCTTTGGATCTACATGTCACTATAACTCAGGACGAAAGTATGACCCTACAGAAGTTAGCCTGTACATGCAGGTTTAACTTTCTGTAATTCTTTGTGTTGGTAGCCCTCCTGGATTTGAACTAGAGAGATTTCTGCCTCTCTTCATATATTTTGGGGATCTCTGTCACATGATTGTGGAGTTTGTTTTCCAGACATTTTGTTAGTTGGCTTGTGACTCTGTACCTATTTGTGCTTGATCTAGTTATCCAGCTTGGCCAAAGGACTATGTGTTTCTAAGGTATTTCCTGGGCATCTGGTTAAATTTATGCATCAGGCTGGCTTCCTACCAAATCACATCTGTTGTGGGAAAAAAAAAAGTATGAAACCAAGCAGTTTATTCCAGGCAAATGTCATCATCAAAATATTCTTACAGAGCTGGGGAGTCCTAGCCATTGGTTATCTCTTGTGGTGTCTTGCTCGTGGGTCCAAGGCAGACACGAAATACAGTTTAGAATCTCTGTCTTAAAATGTCCATGAACGTACAGACAAGAAGGATTTCTTGCACAGATGGTGTTTAAATGTACTAGTCATTAAGTTGTTTTAGAGGTTGGCAGGGGAGTGAGAGGTGTGTTGTATAAACAGAGGCTGATACTCCCTTTGGTTGCTCTCCTGCAGTAATTCCAGGGACATTCACTGGATAAAATCCAGGAAGAGTTTGGGGCCAATCCCAGAAAGCTGTGACCTCATATACATAGGAAACGCACAGTCCCCTCTACCATACAAATTTGTACATAGAGGCAGTTACAGTGAGCATCTTAGAGCAACAGTGCATTAGAGCAACACTCTGAATCTAATCACAGCATTGTGAAGACATTCACCTTTGAGGCATATAGAAAAGCCTCATGAAACAACTCCCTGAAAACCCATGGTGGTCAAGTGGCATGTGCACCGGTGGATGCATTATTAAGTTCAGTGAGAACGAATGTCTCGCTTTACTAGCTCGTGTTTACCTGCAGCCCCACAGGCTCACACAAGACTCAATCATTAAATCTCTATTTCTGCCTCCCTTTACAGGTTAATTATACGACGTGACCACTTGCTGGAAGGCACCTTCAACCAGGTAATGGCATATTCACGCAAGGAGCTCCAGCGGAACAAACTCTACGTCACGTTTGTTGGCGAGGAAGGGTAGGGAACCACTAAATGCTATCAGTTTTGAAGTAGCTGTTATGTTGCAAAACACAGGGTTGACTCAGGCTGAGCCTCTCTTGTTATGCAATGTTTCTTTGCTTTTGTTTGACCTCTGAGTAAGTGATTCATCTTAATCACCTCAAACATTTGTTAAAAATAACAATAGCAATAATGCTTCATTTTCCTATAGCACCTTCCATCTAGATGTCTCAGAGTGACAATGAAGTGGTTACATCTAATGTTATCTTGTTGGCATATGTATTTTGACTGGCTGGAAGGCAAAACTGAACTATGGGCCCACATTTAAATACTGAATCAGTCCCAGGGCTATAGTTAGAGACCAGACCTTTATCCCCTTTGTTACTCTAACTCTACATAAATGGATCTGGTTTTGCTTCACAAATTTTGCTTTGCATGCCATCTAATGATCCTTTGTTATCCATATGTGGACTTCTTCTTTCTGGCTGAAGTGAGAAACATGAACGCTGTTCAGTCCTTATGGTTTAATTCACCCAGTTGGAAGCTGAAAGTAACAGAAGTCTCCTGAGAAGGCCTCTTCTTAGGAGACTTTCTGCCAGCCTTACAAATCCATGAGCCATTCTTGTATGATTAAAGCCAGCTTCTGACCTTTTGTTTCCAAATCTAAACAGAACCTTTCAAAACCACTCTGGCTCACCTCAAGAGCTACATTGTAATTGAGGCTTAATCCACGTGCCTTCATAATGGAAGGACCATTGGGCATATTTCCAGTGTTCCGTATAAAAAAAGGCTTGAAATCGTATTTCAATAGCTTTGCATATAAAGTTTATTTAAAAAAACAAAACCCACATGGATAGGATGTCAGTTTTAAAGGTACCAGAACAGTAAGGCTCTGAGTCAGCTCGGCATGTCCAACAACTGCTGTCACTGTCAGCTCTGAGGTGGAGTGTCCAGTGAAAATCTTCTGCTGAGCTCAATTTGTCTGGGGACAAGTTGGGTCACTAAACTCAGAGAGAGTCACTCAGTGACCACAGTATCAGGGGTTTTCTTAACTCTTACTTTTTATACCCTATGGATTCAGTATTCTTTAACAGAGGTTGTCTTTCACAGCTGGCTTTGCCTCTGGCTTGCAAGTAAAGCGTAAACATGCAGCATACCTCAGTTTGCATTTTTGGAAGTGTTCTAGTATGCTAACGCTGGCCAAAGTCATGTTGTTTTCCCCACATCTCTAATAACTTTTACTGTGTGTGGCACAGTATCCTTAGGAGAAATTATAAGCCAATTTGATTTGCAAATTTATTCATTCTTCACTTATTAATTTCCATCTGAAGATACATTCCCCCAGGGTTTCTTCTGTTTAATGCTAGTGTGGGTTCTGATGGAGGCACTCCAGGATACCACTTCTCTGCTGCAAAGAGGAGTTGGTGCTGTGTGTCCACGTGATGCTGTATGGGCACAGCTTCCCACATGTTTCAAAGCTAAAATGACATTGAAAATGAACTATGAAGGCTTTATGATGAGTTAATGTGTTGCCCAGAAATGCAATACCCAGTCTTTCCTTGGAGGTTTTTGAATATAGGCAGGTGCCGTTTGTAGTTCTTTAGTCCAGCCATCATCAGGCTTAGGCCAGTATTTTGACATCCATTGAAGCAGACCTGTTACGTGGTTCATGTGGACTTATTACCATCCCCTTTTTCTGTTGTGGCTTTAGTCTCACCACATGATCCTAGAGCTGCTCAAAGAGAAAAAAATTGTCAGATGTAAAACAGAGGAGGATGGGCCAGCCTGCCCTTTATCACCTTTCTAGTTGCACAAATCAATCGTTCAACCCTTTCTGGTTATGCTTCAAAACATAATACAGAGCATTCTTATCCAGATGCAGAATTTTCCACTTACTTTACAGTTGTTACATAGAAGGAATAGTGCCCACCTCAGAAAATCTTTTGGCACATGTGATATATGGCTACAAATCATCTGTTCATATTGCTACATGTAGATTTATTTTAGATTGAAAAATTTGCCTACCATTATTAGAGGGCGGTCTGGTTTTAATAAATCCATTGCAGTTGGGTTTAATGCATTCATGAAGCTTTTTGGGCTTTTTCTTGTTCAAGTTGAGATTATTGAAAACAGCATGATTTAAAAGTTGAGTCTAAAAATAAACAAGGAAAAAAGGTGACTCTCTACAGAGCAAAATCATGCAACAGCAAAGCACAGTTTAAGGTGCACCACTTGTATTTGAAACTATCAGAAATGTAGAAGAGCTTGGGTGGAACAACTGAGGAATCACCATTCTATTGTAAGAGATGGTTGTGTTCAGCACTGACCTTTAGGTTATACCTATAGCTAAGAAAGCATCCTTGTGGCTAGATTGTATCTTTGGTTACATCTCAGCGTAGAAGAGTAAGAGCAATTTCTGCTTCAGTCTGGGCTGTGAATCCAGGTGTTCGTATGCAGTTCAAAGCCACTGCATCACTAAAACGCAAGCCCTCTGCTAGCGAGCCAGCTAAGGCAAGGCTGAGCTTTGTGCCTCCGATTTACTGAGCCTTTGGAACAAAGGAAAAGAAACTACTTAAGGGATGTGCCTGAGTTATGATTCCTCCCAGATCAACCTGGATGCATGTGAAGTTTCAGTATGGTGACTTGTTTAGGACTCAAGATCAAGTTTTGAGAGGGGAGCTACACCACTTGACTGCGCAGGGGTAGGTGTTAGGCCACAGCCAGTGTAGGCAAAACCCAGGAAATTCACTCAAATGGGAATGAGCCTCATTTTATGTTCCTTTCCAGGTTGGACTACAGTGGCCCCTCCCGAGAATTCTTCTTCCTTCTGTCTCAGGAGCTCTTCAATCCCTATTATGGGCTGTTTGAGTATTCAGCCAATGACACGTACACTGTACAGATCAGCCCCATGTCTGCCTTTGTTGAAAATCACCTGGAATGGTAAGGACATTTTATGCAGAATCAACAATCCTTTCAAAGCAATAGAGAAATGGAAATGCAAAACACAAAAGCTGCCTGTTTAGACTAGACTACATACAGATACAATTGCTTCTGCTGGGAAGAAGTGGGAAGTAAGTTGTGAGAAGGAAGAGAGGGAGTCAGTGTAAATACAGGAGCGGGCTCTGTAAAAGAAGTTGTGATGAGGTACTGCTATCAAAATGTCCTGCTCGAGTTACTTGGGACTTGATTTTTTGTACTTCTGTGTGAATGTGAAAAGGACAGGGAGACAAGTCCTGCTTAATCCAGGCCTCCTCTCCTTGGTTCCTTTCTAAGAACAGCAAGTGTGGTCTTTCTGTACATCGAGCAGCACTGTGCTTGGAAGTTGTGCAGCGTTCTCTAAGAGCCACACTGCAGCTCTGTACCTACTACAGGCCTTAAAAAAGGTCCAGCGAAAGCAGTTGCCCTGTTCTCCCCTGACAGTGTCCTTGCTCGTGTGTGGCAAGGCCAGCAGGGCAAGCAGGTACTTCGCCTGTGATGGTTTTACCCTTGGCTGGGAGCCAGCTCCACATGCGAACCAGGACACACTTTACCAAGTATGTCTGCAAACAGAGAAATTCCTGATCTTGTTTCTGGATCAAAAATTCTGAATTGCGTATTGTGATCTCCTCATTTTTCTGTCTGCCTCCAGATCTGTCCGTCTCTGGGAGCTGTTTTCCCTTTGATAGTTTCAGATGTGGTTCAGGGAAGCATGGGCTGCCAGCCCTGGGTGTCGTTTGATCCCTTGTGGGATTTCATTGTGTCAGAGAAATACTGCCACATGGGTTTGTTCCTGTGATGTTTTTCTTTGTCTAACCAATCTCACTGGCTCCTCTCAGAGATCCTTTTTTTAAAATGGAAGGCAGTTCAGCTCCCTTTTAAAACAGCAAATAGCACATGCCCTTTTCTTCTTGTAAAGAGGTCTTCCTTTGCTTTGACTTACTGTGGGCAGGAAATCAAGAGCAACTAGATGGTTATATTGTCACCTCTATTAAGGTTGCAGTGGAAAAAAGGGATGTTGCTGAGACCTAGCATGGTCTCTGGGGTGTTTGTTTGTTTGTTTGCATTAGCACTTGCAGCAGTGGAGTATTAATGCTAGCAATGATCCTTGCATTAGACTGTTTCTCTGATGACATTAGCAGGAAGAGAGTGACTTAGTTCTTACAGCTTGTCCATCTCACACTGCAATCCTAGCTTTCAAGACAAGACACAGTCTGTCCTTTGTTTGGCGTAACAGGCAGCATAGATAAACTTTTGATTTAGCAGGCTGCATTTGTGAAGATGCATTCCGATTTCAGGCCACAGGACTACTTAAGCAGGTGCAAACCCAAGAGCATTCTGCCCACACTGTGAGCAAGCTGGACGCAGGCCTCTTTCAACTGAAATGGTGTTGCCATGTTATCTCAGGAGTGTTTGAAATAGGCCCTGACTCTTATCTGTTATAAATACTGCCGTTGAGAAGAGTTCAGCTGCAGTTTTCTTAAGAGATAAATTCTGCTGCAAAAAGTGTGCGCTTTGTTTGGTCCCCTTGTTTTGTTCTTCTGTTCATTGAGAGATTTCAGCATGGAAGATGCAGATTTTTAAAGGTATCCTGGGCATATAGAACAGCAGAAAGACACTTGATGATTTTCTATAGCGATTAGCACTTAGCTCAGAAATCAGTAGCAGTTAGACACTTAGGATAATATTTGTCCAACTACATGTATCTGTACACACTTCTTGTATACTTGTTATTAGGGCTCTGGGCGGTTTTGGTTTTATTTGTTTAGGAAAGAGAAATGAAGCCTCTTGGCCTGTGGAAGGAAATAAAAGCTGTGAACTAAGAGGTTTGTACATAAAGTAGTGTAAATAGGGCAAGATTGCAGAACCCAAGGGAGAGATAAGCAATCCAGTAAGCACTTGGTAATACTTCTTGGACCTGTTATGGAAATAACTGGCTGAGCCCAGCAGTTTATAATTAGCCTGTCAGGTTGCATGATTGGGTTGTTAGATATCTAGATATTGTAAATGTTTTGTGCTGTCTCTGCTGACTGATCTCAAGCTATTTATGTGTAACCCTAGAGTACTGTATTTAGAAGTCTGTGCAGGCAGCTAAGATAGGATTTGGACGAAGCTTTTTAGAACTCAAAGAGTATAATTCTCCCATGAAGGCTTTATAGGCTAATTTCTCTGAGGGGACTCTGCTAACGTGCTCATCATTAGTTGTCCATGAGGAATGGGGTTTTCGAAGTTCTCAGTCTCTATCCAACTTTGTTCTCGTCAAAGTCAGTGCTAAAACTTCTGTTTCTCAGATTTACTCATTGATATGATTCCAAGAGAGCCTCCTCCCTCTAACATGCAAGAAATAAAGATTATTTTCCTCTTCCCAAATCTGTTATGAGACATTAGTTAACACAGATGGATGAATCAGTTTTGAGAGTCCCAGGGTCACAGATAATGAATATTCCTAGTCCTTTCAAAGCTTGAAGTTTGGTGTCAGTCATGAAAACCACACAACCGCAATTGGTTTGGATTTCCAGACTTCTTGAACTGTATGCCTTTTGGTGCTGTGGGGTTTATCATTTATGTGGACTCTACCCTTGACATGTTTTTTTGTATAGTAATTCTGCAAGACCTACCCAGACCCAGCTATATTAAGAAACAGGGTTAGCAAAAAAATTTCCCTCAAAATTATTTTACATTTTCTCTTCCTTAAGCAAACAGTGGTAAGTTTGATAAATATAACAAAATGCAAAGATGTGAAGTTTTGTTCATATTGGCAGAATTGAGAAATACACTGTTCTTTTTCCCCTGGCCTAAAATTTACAGTTCTGCCCCTGCTAATGGCTTATTTCATGCCTTGCTCTTTGTACAAACAGCATTCTGAGGCCAAAATGAGCACATCAAAGCACAGAGTAGTTGTATGTATGCCAAGTTAAGAAAGAGACATAATGACTGGAAAATATTTCTCATTTATGGAGAAACTGAGATTTAACACCTTTCCTGCAAGCTTCCATTGAATAAGACTTTTTCCTTCAGTTAACATATGTGCCTGCTGAGCACACAAAATACAAGATATCACACATTTTCAAACTTAAATTACTTTAAATCCCGCTGTATCTGAAAAGACACAGTTATATCTGTCTAGACCTAAGGAGCTTGATGATACACATTTTTATCTGCATGCTACAGGATGTACCCAAAGCTCACAGCCAGAAGAGCTGCTTTTAATCCATGCCAGCAGTGAACCATGCTGTCTGATTTAGGTAACATGTCTAGATCTTTGCCTGGATATTTGAAAACATGTTCTAAAATACTCTTTACACCCTCACTTAAGGTAGTTTGCGCTTCTCCAAGTAAGTGGGCAAAATGCAGCAGCGGCTGCTGTATATGATCTCAATTTAGCCCAGAAAGCATATTCCTGTCTTTGCTCTTGGTCGGGTGTTTTGGGCAAGTGACGTAGGGTGAGTCACTGAAGAATCCTTCTTCAGTTTTGCTCAATATGATGGCAGACAGAGTAGCAGGGAATATTAAGTGTTTCTGTCACAACCTCACACAAAGTTAGAGGTGTCATGTTCAGTACAGCTCCGTAACACTGAGTTCTTACATACTAATAAATGGCTCCCGATAGCTTGCTGTATTAGCTTCTCACTTTCTTCCCTGCTGACAGTCCTTTGAAAGATTTACACTCTCAGTTCCTATGGCATTGAAGCACTGGGGTCCAGGATGCCTAGTATTAGAGGATACACGGAAATACTTTTTCACTGGGGTGAAAAAGGTTTTTGGTCTCTGATTTGAATACCTAAGGTTTGATTGAATATTGTAATTCTCCTTTTAACCAAAAAGAAGTCAGTAAATAAAAGGTTGGATGGGTAAATCAACACTGAAAGAAAAAAAATCCTGATGCATAATAGATAGTGATAATGTATCTAAATTCTGTGAACAAAATATGTAGTTCCAGAGTTTATGCAGTCTCAAATCCTCGTGTGGGTCACTGGTTACTGTCCCTGTCCTCTTCATGGTGCATTTTCAAGAGGTCTAGAAAATTACTGGCATCTGTTCACTGCATCTCATTCACTCTGTACTGTAACAGGATGATTTGTCTAATCATGCTGTGATACACTGTGGTTTTTCCTCAGGTCTCTATGTTCTCTGTCATCTTCCACAGTAATTCCCTACTCAGCTCTAGCTAAGCAAAACTGTAAATGGGTATTTTTTCCTGTGATGATTTCTGTATCATTTTCACCAAACCTGAAGAGCATTGTCTCCATGCTGCTTCATTGTTAATGCAGCTACTGATTTCAGATGTTTATGATTTGGTTGTCATCGTAATATCACATAAGAAGTTCTACTTCTTAGAATAAAGCAATTCAGTGTTTTCTCAAGAACTTGCCCTCCCCGCTCTGAGCACTTAATCTGATAGTGACAACAAAAGTTCTGTTGTCTTTTCAATTCACAAAACGCGATGTTCACAAATTGCTGTCAGGTGGAAATCCAGTCTCTCTTTTTCATGTCTTCTGAGTGGGCCACAGTTTTCCTTCACAGCAGTCCTACCCCCTCGAGTAATCTAGTAAAATAATGTAACACACCCTCCTTTGAGAGACTACGCTGTACTCATGGCACGGTCATCTACAGCAGACTTTTTGTCCCCAGATCACCTGCCTGGTCTTTTATCTGACTCACCCCAGCAATCCTTTTCACATCATCTACTCTTGAATTTTTAATTCATGGCATGTTTGTAAATTTAGAATCACAGCCAGAAATGTGAAAAGAAGCCCGGTCTCTGCACAGAAGACCAGATGGCCTAGACAGATAAAATCATACACAGAGGTTCATTTGGAGATCTGAGGGATGCTAACTTGAAACATCTTTTTCTGTGTTTTCATAGCAAATTAATGACAGCTTGTTTTTTTAACAATTAGGCATTTGCGGACCTTGCTGTGACATTTGTGTAGCCAGAGAGCAGTATCCCAGTGTCACAGTTATCTTAGAGGTATTTACAGCTTGCTAATCATACTTGGCATTCTGTATCCATCTCAGAAAAGTCCTGTTGTGGTTTGTGTTTCTTCAAATGAAATTTAATGCGTTTACTTAGCAGAACGTTATTAGAAAGTTGAAGACTTGTGAGTAAAATGTTTTTGTGCAGAACCCTACTGACGACCACAACGATTATCTATTCTGACCCAGGTCCCCAGAAGCTGTAGATTGACTCCTGGCTGTGGTGTCCTGATGAACTCCATTAACTTAACACACATTTAGGACTGCTTTGCGGCAGGAGTTTCTTCATTCTGTTCCCATAGTTAAACTTTCTTTCTGCCCTCCACTACCCATCGTATTCTCCTCCATGCTGCTGAACGGAGTCAGGCAGAAAACTTGCACATATTTCTACATCGTATTCTGCAGGCAGATGCAAGCCTGTTCCGCCCACTCTCCAGGCGGACACGAATTGCTTTCCCTGTGCTTCAAGCCAATGGACGTGGTTACTGCAACCCTGAGCTGAGAAAATATATGCTGCCTCCCATCAGGGCTGATTAGTTCAGGCTTGGCACCGCCTCGGTTGCTTTTACGTGCTCTGGCAAGCTTGGCACATGGGTAGAGCAAGCTCCCTTTGCCCGCGCAGTGCTGTGTGGGTATACCCCCAGCAAACCTCTGACCTTCTTTTTTCTTTATTTCGTGTAGACGAGAAACCACATAGCCATCACTAGCCATCTCAGGCATGCCAAAGAATGCAGGGTGTTGTTTTTCCCATTTTTTGTTTTAATAAACCCAAGAAGAAACAAGAATGTTGCAACCTCAGCTGTCCCTTCTCCTTAGAGAGCCTGGTTGGTTTTCTTCATCCAGTTTTCTTAGGAGTTGTGCCTTGTGCAGTTGCCCTGCCTCTCCATCAGACAGTTTCCTTATCAGTTTGAGACCTATTTGACAGGAAGGTAAACGTCTCAAAGAAACTAATTTCCTAAAAGCTTTGTGAAACTTGTGGCTGGGTAAAGGATAGATATGCAGAAGAGTGCCTGAGTGAGGGTGGAGTGGTGAGCTCAGTGGTTATCTGTTCTGTTTGGCCTCTCGACTGGCCAGTTAGCACGAGTGAGCTGACAGGTCCGTCACAGGCGCAGGCTGTGGACGAGCTCTGTCATCTTCCTCGTAGCTCGAGGATGTGAGGGAAAGCTGTGAAAGCTTAGGGGAGGCAGAAGGGAGAAACTGGAGATACTCCAAAGTGTGCAAAGTGCTAGCAGAGAGGTGTAGGAGGAACTGAAGGGCCATCAGAGACAGACCTATAGGAAACAAAGCTCCATTAATCCTGCTGCGTAGAGAATGACTTATTTCAATTAAAATCTTTTTAAAGAAAGTGACAAACTGCCTCATGACCTAATGGGTTGTATTCTGACGTTCACCAGCTCACAGGATGGATTTAGGCACATTCCGTGCCTCTTTATAGAAATGGTGGAGAAATGTAGTCACAGCATCTAAGCAGGAAGTCTGCAAACAGCCGTTACTCCTCTCCACTGACTGGAAGCAGCTCTGAGGAGTATGTGGCCCAAATTACCCATTCATCTCTTTAACATTTCAACTGTTGTGGCAGGCAACCTACATATGGCCCAGTACCTGCTTTATCAAGGGAGTCAGAAACACCGAGTTTGGTTTTGGGCTCAAACAGGCCAGTGGTGTGGGTCTGCGTTTGGGGGAGGAATGAGTTTAGAAGACCATTTGGCAGCTATCTTGAAGGGGCCTGTTAGGCTAAATGCTGAGAAATCATCCTCTTAAAAATCAGATCAGATATAGCACCCCTGAGGGTGCATCCAGCAACATCCAGTTGGTTTTGAAATTGGATTATTACCTCTTTGCCTCAGTTTCCATCTGAAGAGATTTCCTAGTATGTAATCAACTTGAAATCCATTTGATGTACACGAATGCTCTGAACTGCTTTGAAATTCTCAGATGAAAGGCACCATAGAAAACCAAAGCAGTTAATGTTATACTACACTATGAATTTTAATTACTAGCAATATCTTATTTTAAATAAATCACATTTGCATGAGAAATTTTCAAGCACTATTGTAAATCTTCTGGACAAGAATGATATTAAAATAAATATGCAGCTGAAATCATTTTATAAGACCTTTTCACTATGTGAGAAGGGTATGTTACTGAAATGCCTTCTTGCTGCTGCACTGTGATCTCTCTCAGTGCCTTCTGTACTTAAGTAAACTTTGATTTTCCTATGAAGTTTGATGTACGACTATATCATATAGAGCCTGCCTCAACAGCTGGTTAATTATTTACTAAAGTCAGGAGGAATTGGAAGATTAAAGGCAAACCAAAGTGAAGGAGAAAAAAAACATTTTCCCTAACTGAACTTCTACAGCAACCATTTGGGAAAAGAAAAAGTTTCTGCTTTGTATTTACCTTATTCTTGACTTTCTGTCTCTTACTGGAGGATTTTTTTTTCAAGTTCTTTTGAGGATCTGAATGGCGATGTCTCAGTCTCTCCTCCTTTTCCCTTCTCTGAATCTCATATTGTCTAGCACTGCTTCCATAATTAGAGTTTGGTTTGAGGGAAAGGCGGGTGTTCTGTTTGGTTGTGTTTTTACAAAAGTCATCTTTTCTTTTTTTTTTTTCCCCTTGCGTAAGGCCATTTAGTCTTTTGCAACATTGTGGATTAAATTTGCCCAGAGATGGGAGGCTTCACATGAAAATCTCTATAGTGTCTCCACCTTGCCTGTGGTAGAGGAGAAAAGGGTAAAATTCACATTGTGTCTGAGCATGTGGGCCTGCAGGGAAGCATCAGGGTGGGCAGCGTTGTGTTTATTTGTAGTGGCAAAAAACTCCCAGGGAGTGATGAATGTCCTCATATCTCCTGTTCCAGCCACACTGGAATGGCAAGGCTGAGCTGTCACTATGAAGTATTGCTCAGTCATCTTTGCCCCTCCTTATTTCTCACTACATTTTATTCAGACTTTGCCAAGGTAAAGAAAAGTCAGTTAGAGCAGGTGCAAAAATTCCTAGGCTAGCCTTTTTTATTAGTAAACACAATTCATGCATCAGAAGAAAGACTGCTTGAAGTGCAGAATTGTTTTCAGTAAATCACCCAAATTCATTTTGGGTATTTTTGAGTAGAAAATGTATTTCTCTTTGTGTAGGTCTCTTCCTGAGATATTTTGAAATTTAAGAGTTTCATTTGTCCATTGAAAATTATTATTCATTTCAGTATGTTACCTTAGTGCTACACAAAAATTCAGAAAAAAAGGAAGAGTAAAGATTTAAATTTATCTCACCTGAAATGTATTGAAGGGAGAAGGGCAATGTCAGGCTTGTAAGTTTTCCCCAACTTGGAAGAGGAATATTTTTCAAAATGTCAATAAAATTATGGAGGATGAGAAAAATCCTGACCTGTCCACCCTCTATGAAAAACAAAAGTATTTAATAACAGGAATACAGAACTGAAAATTCACTACCTTGTGTCTGATTGAAGGAAGCTTTTTACATGGTGGCTTATAATTTGCATTCTGGAAAAGACAGACTAGAAACTGGAATTATTTAAATGTAGTAAAGTAACAAAACTTTTCTCGGACTTCAGAACAGCAACAAGGTCCAGGTTTGCTGCATTCTCAATGTTCCCATTAGAGGACTGGAGCAGTCAGTTTGCAGTGGTATTAGTAAAGTTGAAAATGTTCAATGGTTTGCAAAACAAGACCTAAAGTAGACTGTCAAACAATTCATAGCATGTCTGAATTTCAGCAAAGAGATTTCTGAGTTTACACAGCTGAGGAACCTCATCCCAAGAGGCAGGGTTTGTCATCTGAATTGCAGCACAGTGCAAACCCAAGTGTACGGCTCCTGGACCCAAGGTGGTAAGTCCACACAGCCCTGCGCTGCAGAGGACCTGTTTGCAGTTAGCTCAAGGATATTTGCATCATGCTTCATCACATGGTGCAAACATTCCTGGGTGCTTACCAGTGAGTTTATGATGAGCAGTGTCTCTCATGCTTAAACACCCCAGACACGCTGGCAAGGATGTGCCTCCTTTGACTGTGAATAAGTCAGTTATTGTGGCTGCAGTGTTCGTTGTTAGCCACTGAAGGAAAATGTGCAGTCATCTGGCTCATGCTTTTACGGCCCTCTTGTCTGGCAGATGACTACATCTATGGATTTTCCCCTCTAGCTTGACTAGTTTGTTTCAACACATGGCAAAGCTATGGAAAGCAAACATAAATCATGCAATGTATAAAACTTCACCAATTCATAGGTGTACAAAGTGCCCCACCACCAGCAGCTTTTCCGAAAGGTTTGACTGAGAAAGAAAAATCTCTTGATAAAAATGTTCTTTTGCTGGCTTAAAAAAAACAACCCATATGCATCAGACTGAGTTGATCCATAAGAAGCTGATCATAAACTAGAGCTGCTTCACAAAATCAGATATTGTTTTATGGAAGGTAAGAAAGTAGAAATATCAAATAGATTAAACAACTGAAATGGTGCTGGGACTCAGAGGACTGGGATTCCATTGCTGTCTCTACTGCTTGTTTTCTGGATAACATTAGATAAGTCATTTTACTTTTGTACTTACATTTTTTCATTTGTCAAATGAAATATTGGCACTGGTCTCCTCTGTAAGCTTCTTGGAGGTCTGCCAGTCAAAAATACAGTCTAGGATCTGGGAATCACAAAATGGAGAGGTTTGTAGTCTTCTAGCCAGTAGTTCATCCCTCAGCCTGCATCTCGTCTGTAGTTACTGGGCGGAATTGGAGGAGAGTTTGCCAACAGCCTTACAGGCCAGTGTGTTTTATCCATTTTACCAGCAAGAGAAGCTAAACCCTGCAAGCGGCCAGCATGGTTTCTGATGAAGGTTAGTCGTGTGTGTGCTGTGGCATTTTGCCAGGGGTTCTCCCAGAGGAGGACGATTGTACATTATGGTCCATGAGGCTGAGAGCTTTGTAAGCAGAGATGGCCACTGCAGCACCTGGCCACACTCCTCCTCTCCTCCTCCAAAACACTCCATTCATGGAAATTCTTTGTTCTTGGTAAAATGACACATAGCAAAGATTTCTTGTTAGAGAGAGACCGTCTACCTTGTTATCTCCTTACTAGTTTAGAAACAGAACTGGAAATCAATGCTCCATTTCCTGTCCCTGGAGCTGCTGGTGCTCAGACACCTGTGACACCCAGGCTGACGTACCTGCGATGGCTCCAGGAGTGGGAAGCCCAGGGCCAGCTGTGGTCAGTTCTGTATTTGCAGTAATAACTTCTGACACAGCTCAGCAGAGGTACAGGGAGCCATTGCAGCTACCTTGGCGTGGGCCTTACGAACTTGGGTGCAGCGCTGTGCAAGCGCAGCTGTAACTGCTCTCTCTGAGCCACTGTGCTGAGACTGAGGACTCCTCCTGACAGCAGCTGTTTGATAGATTGTGTTGCAGAGAAACCTGAGGGGATGCTGTGAACTTCCCTTATCTACGTTGTCTTTGCCCCTCATTTCTCTGGATAAAGCGGAACAGCCTGCAGCTTTCCTGATAAAATCAAGCTTTTTTCTCTGTGACACAATTAGTCTTTTAACCTTTCCTGACAGTTCTTTTGTGGTGGGTATAGCCAGAATATAAGGAAGATGAAAAGATATTTTGAGTGAAAATGCAACATATAGAGGTTAGAGACAAGGAAAAGACTTGAAGGATTTGATTAGGTTAAATAAAAAAGCAGTAAGTTTTGCATTATCATTGGTTTTCAGTTACTGGTAAATATAAGCTTCAGGAATGGTTTGAGGTTTAGTTGCTAATTCAGGGTACATGAGCTTCAGATATTTAGAAGAACATGGATATTTCACATTTCTATCATGTGTAAGCAATAGCTCTTTTTCACGTGGTTACTCTTCAGTACGGAGAAACAGAAATGTTCTGTTCCACTTGCAGATAGATCCAGAAAATAAAAATAGGGCAGGCACTTATTGGAATGTCAGTATTGCACTGGCCTGTTGCAGCAGAAAATGTATGCACAATTTAGCAATAAACTGAGAAGTCAACTCACATAAACACATTCATTGTATGAAATTCAGGTGCCCAGCAAAAGTAAAATTATCTGAAATAAGGCCAGCAAGAGAAGCCTCACTCCTGTAGATCTTCCCATGAAGAGAATTACCAGTTCAAGATATGAAACCTAATGGAAGTTTATTTGTATCAGATTGCTTTCTCTGCAAAAATCGGTTTTCATCCTTTTTTTTCCCCTCGTTTAGTTTCAGTTCTTGGGTGATGCGTATATATTTCACACATCTCTGAACACCCTCTTTGTACGTGGTGACACTCTGCAAGCAGCCCTGCTGGACGGTTCCACTTTCCATACACTTTACAACCATGGCTACTTAAGAAAAGCCAGTGCTTGCTTAAATGAGTGTTGCAAACTTCCATTAAAATGTAATTAAATCTCCTCATTTTTATAGGAATAGTGAGCAGACAATCAAAGAGGGACTCATGGAATATGCTGCTTCATCTTTTGATGCCTGAGTAGAATGTATCCTCTATTAAGTCACAAGAACATTTGCAGAGGCTGCAGGGATCAGTCCCTGTAGTCTGTAACGATTTAACATCCACCAGTTTCCAGGCTGGAAACCTGCACAAACAGTTGCTTCATGTCACCACTCCTAAATGTTTCCTTTCAGTTTTAATTTGGAAAATGGACTGAAAATTAAGCTTATCTGACAGAATTTTCTATGGTTTCATAGTAAGAAAGTATGGAGATTCCCCTTAAAAACTCTGTCTGAAAACCTAGATTTAATTTTGACCATATATGAGATAAGATGCATTTCAGCATTTTGATCATAAAGGAGATTAAAAGGAAAACAACAACAAAACTTGGTTGAGTGAGTGGGTCATTACCATTCGGTCAGAAGAAGTGTGTGGGGATCCAGAGCAGGTTCTCAGGTGGATGCCAGTGTGGTTAGATATTACAAGAGGTGGAATAAATCCCCAGTGCCACATTGGAAGATGCCACATATAGGTGACCTGATATTCTATCTTTGTCTCTCTGAGAATTCTTCATATTGGAGATGGATATAAGAAAAGAAAACAAGCCAGCAATAATCTAATACTCCTTATACTGGAATTCTCCTCCAGGACTAATTTAGTAATTATTTTACCTTTTCTCTTTAATATGCTGAGAATTTGTAGACTTTTGTCTCCTGACCTTTGTAGGGGCCATTCCTTTTGTATTAATGACACATGACCTCATCAGATTCCTGAAACAACATGGCATCGTGCTGGAATGCCACAGCATCCACCTTTGAGCCTGCAGATACGCAGAGCAAATTTACCACAACACCAAAAGAAGCAGCAGCAAAGAGGCGGTCTGCAAAGTTTGCAGACGCAAGTCAGATAAAGGGAACAGTGTTGGCTATCCCAACCTGCGTGGCGAACCTTTCTGACAATAGATTGCTTCATGTCATCACATTAGTCCACTCAAATGTTCTGTCATTTATGTGAGCAGGGGTTAAGTATGCACCCCAAACTAAAGAAAGGCATTTGTTAATGAAGTCTGATAGAGGTGTGGATTTGATCTGCTGCCAAGTTTTTGTGAAGATGATTTGATCTACTGCTAGGTTATTGCTCTGTAGATGGAGCTCATTACAGGACACGTTGATCATGTCCCGCACTGAGCTAACACAAGGATATGTGCTACTAGCGTACAGACATGCACCTCTGGTGCATATGCCTGACACACTGACAGTTTTGCTTAAAATTCCCAGTGTATGAGGCAAGACAGAGTTGCTGTAACCATCTGGGCAGCTTTTTTGCAAAATATACATTCTTAGAACTTTCTTGCATTAAAAAAAAAAAAAAAAACACAACTTGTTCTTCCTTTAAAAAGTGCTAGTGCTGGTTATTCCACCAAAATCCAGAAATCATGAATCAGTCCATTTTCCTCTGCATGTTGTTCCCCCACCCAAATCACAAGATTGCAAATCACAATATTTTACACTATAAGAATGGACTTTTTGTTCCTTTAATCAGCAGTTTCTGGCCTTCAGATGCCCACAAGTGTCTTGACAACAATGGAGATTTTAACTGTCCTTTAAAACAAGCTGTACCACAACCTCGGGAACCCATGATGCCTGGTTTCCTACAAAATTGGGTTTCATGACTGTATTCTCTGTTGTCCGATAAAATGCATGTTCAGCATGAAGCCTTTCCCATGCCTGGGCCTTTCTAAATAATTTCCCCTTTTTAGATTCTCTGGTATCTAATAAAGATTGAAATTAGGTCCATTTTCTCCCACTGTGGAAGGACTAATATGGTCTCCAGCTGCATCCACCTGCCAAATATCATTCACCCTTGGAAGAGCTGCCAAGGGCAGAAATCCTGTACTGCAGTGGCAGCCTCATTTGTTCAGCTTGTCTTTCAGGTGGCCAAAAGTTCATCTGCACGATTAACAGTCAAAAGCTTTAAAACTGGTGCAACAGAATGTGTAAATTTGTCTTACAGATGAAAGCAAGTTTTCAGTAGTCTTGTGAAAGGAAAATTACATTTTCAAATTTGATATGAACCGTATTATATTCATCTCTCTTAAGCCCTTCTTAGAATATTTTCTCACCAGTTACTGCATCAATAAGGGCACACTTAAACCCAGATGATGTGTTTGAGTGAGATAAGGTTTGCAAGATTTTCAGTCTTTTTAATCCCGTCAGGTGCTTCCTCTGTTTAGGATGTAAAGTTTTTTGTACCATAGCCAATTTAGTCCACAAGGAATGGTTACCAAAGCATCCCCTATAGCATGATAAAAACCACTGTTCCCCTGTACGCATAGAATACAATTTTGTTGAGGTTCATCATTCTCCATCTGATCCAAGGAGAGACTGACATATAGAGCTGTGTTCATTCAACCAGTCAAAAGAGCTCTGTAACAAAGGGTCATTATGGGGCCTGCCTTACGCTGCTGCTATATGATAAGGACCAGAGTAAATTAAATTTCCTGTGACTCACCTGCAGATGGAGGAAAATTTATTGCTTAGTCGCTGCTACAGCATATGGATTTGTCTTTCCCTGTGCACGCAGACATGCAGTAAGTATGCACAGTCCCACTGAGTCTGTTATTTTGCAACAGGCTGTTTCAGGGGCACCTGCAGCCCCCAGAAGGAGGGGAAGTTAGCCGGGTAGTGTGGAAACTTCTGCAAAGGGGTCAAAGAGTACTGTTGTTAAAAGCCAGAAAGCAGGTGCACACAATGTCCTTTTTGAGTGGACAGTGTCAATAGGCAGGCAAACCAGAGCAGCTCTCCTGCTTGTTAATTCTGTCTCTAGTTCAACCGTTTCCTGTTCATTAACTCCCTCCTGCGTTTCCCCTCTCTGCTGAAGCACCTTACTCAGACTCAGTCATTGTCTCTGAAAGGGAAGGGTGTTGAAAGAAAGAGCCAGAGCAAGATCTTGCATTTCCCACCTCTCCCAAGCTGTATCTTTCCTGCTAGAAAGAACTTGAACAAGCATTTTACACTTCCTTGGAAAGATAAATTTAACTCAGGTTTAAGGCAGGTATGTGCCCTCCAGACAGGATTTACTTTTGTGGTGCTTATTCTGTCAAGAAGACTTGTTTTTTCAGAGGGGACTGTCTCAGCCACCTCTGAATCTCGCCCCTGCTCTAAAGCCTTCAGGAAGAAATCAACACAAAAGTCTGGTTTTGTTTTAACTGGCTTTTGTAAGGAGGGCAGTTTGTTTCTTGTTGCTTTTTGTAAGTTTTCCTATATTTGAAGTGGGACTGTTATGCTTGGCTGGTCGCGATGGCAGCTTGATGGACTGTGTGGACACACACAGATAGACTGTAGAGTTGTTCTCTGAGGACAGCAGCAAATGCTTCCCCTCTGACAGGTATTTGTTATCTTAGCACGGTCCATGTTTCTCTGTGCACTGCTGGACCATAGGGGTGGTCACCTGTGGTCCCAGGCCCTGTCCAGAATGGACAAGGGGCCAGAGGACCTTCTCTTACACCACTCTTCAGATCAGGGATCAGCTATAGTGAGATAACCAACCATTGACAATGCAGAGATGGTACCAAAACCAAAACTGTGCATGGGGAAGGAAGGGCTTGTGGGCTAGAGAGCTCATATGCTTTGGCCACAAAGCACTGTGCCTGCAACATAGCTTCTTTATCCATTGTACTGACAGGCACCAGGAGTGGTAAGGTCTTGTTAATTATTTCATCTCCTTCACCTAGACCAGTTAGTACTGGACTTGTTTTCCTAGACAGTACCATTGCAAGGGCTGGGGCTGTAGAACTGCAGCCAGGCCCCTAGCCTGAGCAAGCCCTGGTGCATCCCAGAGGGCTGCAGGTGCAAGGCCAGGCTGAGGAACCACGCAACCTAGAGCTGCTCTTCCCGCGTTTGTCTAGGCTGACCCACTGGGCTGAGTCCTTTCACACAGAAACGCTGCTGATGGCCTTTGGATAGGTTGATACAGTTCTGCTATAAGGCACTGGTTCAAATTAAACTCGCCATTAACGGCTACTGTAACATGTGTTCGTGATTATAAACACCTTGATCTAGGTGCACTGCCCTTCTGCGTCAGTTTTGCATTAATGCCCTCCAAGCCATGTAGAGGTATGGAAGCAATACAAGTAGCAAGGAGAAAACTGATGGTGTTCACGCATTTCAAGCCATTTCTTAGGAGAAACAGCATTCCCAAATCCGTGAGACTTTTCTTGGCAATTTACTTTCAGCTTTACTTTATTCCAAATAGCTCCTGCCTGCCTAGCCCTGCGCAGTGGAGTAGCCATGGGGTGAGCTTTGTGGTGAGGAACACCCACTGCTTGTAGTATTTTTGTTCAACGTTAACTTTCAAAATGTATAGGGATGGATGGGGGAAGGGGGTGGCGAAGAGCAAAACCAAAAAAAGTCGACATGCATTATTTAGGACAAATGGACTTGATTATAGATCCTGAAGGTGCAGTAAAACTGATGGATTACAGGCTCAGCATTTCTGGGATTTGAGCTGTCTGGCTTCCACTGTGCTTTTATTGTGTCAGCTCCCTCTCTTTTCACTGCTTTTTCCTGGAAACATTGCACCGGAGCACAAGTGAAGTGAAGCAGGCCCTAACTAGACCCAACAGCTGCCCTTTGTTGCTGCTGTGGAAACAGCTGTAAGGGGTTAATATAATCACTCCTCTGTTACCAGTCAGCTGCATATCATAAGCACCTTTCATGGATGCAGGGGACCCAGAGGCAGCTCCTGGGGTGATGTAAATGCTAATTGGGCCCACAACATGCTGTTTTGGGCCCCATTTGACATACTGAGCACTTGTTGTTCTGTCCCATGAGGATAAAGTTGACTGAACAGATATTCTGCGCTGCGTTTATTACAATGAGACTCATGTTTCATTCATATGCAGGAGGGGTCTTTGCACTGGTTTCTGTAGTGGGAGGAATGGTTTCTGGGCTTTTTGATCTGTTTCTCATCTTTTGCACGGTAAAACTTTACTGTGATGTCAGTCAGCTCAAGATTGGAGTGCTCACACTTGGGATGTTGGGTTTTTTTCTGTGTTGTTTTTACAAAAAACAAACTGACCTGGGCTCACACCAGTTCTGTATTTTTCTGTCTGAGATTACCAATTTAAAACCACATTTGATGGAAGAATATCTCAAAAGTCATAGAAGAAATCATAGAGAGAAAAATTTAACAGCTTATCATCATAGGTCATAGATTCTAATGGGCAGGGCATTATCTGAGTGTACTGCGAGCGGGACTAGGCATTGTTCTTAGAAAACAGAAACAAACACAAGAGTACGTAAATACTGACGACTGCTGAGCATCACCATTAAGAAAGTGGTCTGGGGACAGCTTGCCTGAGCTGGTTTTAATATGTTTTCTTGGTCACAACAGTCCCCCTTGGGAAGTCAATTCATTAACCTTGTAAAGTACTTTAAAGCCCCACCTTTGAAAGGGTTGTAACCAGTCAGAAACTGGATATACTGATTCACCAAATATTCTTTGTAGCTGTTTTGACGGTATGTTTTCTGCAGAGGTGAGGTGGAGTATTATAGTATTTTACTCGCTAAATATTATGTTTGGTGGAGTCTGTATCAGAACATTCAACTAAAGATCACAGAGGGTGAGTCTTCACAACATTCATTGGTTTGGCACAAGAGAACATAGAACATGCCAGCTGCACGTATGGGTACTGTAGGAGATGGATCAAGAAGACATCCATCATTGGTCAGAGATGTGAGGGGTGGTGTTAGATATCTGCTTGGAAAAAAAGAAATAAATCAATAAATGTAAGAAACTAAGTGAGAAACAATCAACAGTCAATACCTGTGTAAGTTTCTATGCCGAATGTCTTGAGTTATACAGTGTTTACTCTGCAATTTTATATTGCAGGTTCAGGTTCAGCGGTCGTATTCTTGGTCTTGCTCTCATTCATCAGTATCTTCTTGATGCTTTCTTCACAAGGCCGTTCTACAAAGCACTGCTAAGGCTGTAAGTATAAGCATGAAACCATGAAGAAACAGTGATCCCAAAGGGAGTCCTACAGAGACACAGACCCCTGTGGCGTTGCCTCAAGTGCTCTGACCTTCAAGTCCTTTCCACTGTTGGTTGGTTGGTCTGTGACAGAAAACAAATGTTTTAATTTTTCTTCACTTTCTTCAAGAACTTGCCCTTTATAAAAATTGACTATGTTGATAAAAGTGTATAAATAGTATGACATCTAGGAACACACATTTGAAAGTACTGACCCAAAATTCCAGAACTTACTATGGATGGAAAGTTATCAAACTTCAACTACATGGAAGTCTGAAAAGCATCTTTGATGGAACAAAACAAAACAACAAAAAAAAGGAGAGGGGGGGTGTCATATTAAGAAAAATATATAATTTCTCATCCCTCACTGGTGGGGTAGGTTTTCATTCCAAACACAACTTGGGTTAGTTAGGAACGCTAATGAAGGTATAAACAGTGAATGTTTCTCGTTGGTCTTCTACTGTCTTTTACACTGGTAAGCAGAAGCTACCAATAATATATTACTTTAAATGTCAAGTTTATAAGGTTAACTTTAATTGACAATCTGTCCCTCTTTAATTAATAGACTGTAATAAGACAAGGTGAGAAGGTACATAAAATTTGCAGCAATAAGAAAAGTCATAAGTAGTAAGTCAAGACTGCAATTAAATGACAAAGAGCAGAATAAAGCTTAGTTGAAGTAGTTTATTATTTAGGATGCTTCCAAATCAGCAAAGATATTTATCTTAGCAGTCCTTGAGTTCTTCAGCTGTATTTGATTTTAATTTTTTAACAGTGAGAATTGCTGGGGTCCAAACACTCATATCTATATTGTATCTGAGCTAGTCTGGAAATAGCCTGAAACCTAGAGTTCTCCCTGCATCCTTATTGCCCCTTTAGGGGATTTGAAACTAGACTGCTTGTAACATCCACCTGCCCTTTAAGGCCAACTCCTTATTAGCAGAAGTTCAGGCTGCCTGGTCTGCCTTACGTGCGTATGCCTTCTGTGCTTTCTTTGAGCATGACAGAGACATGGAAACAGCCAGGCACGACATGGTGGGGCCCATCGAGACTGAAGGTAAGCATGTGCTCTCAAGTGCAGGGTATCCTGAAGATTCACATAAAATCAAGCCCTAGGGGTGCTTTCCGACAGCAAATAGTGCAGGCAGCCAACAGATTTGGCCTTGAGCCCAGCCATGCAAAGCGAACAGTTGCAGAACTGCTTTAAGAGGGTCTGTGTAACAGGTTTTGATGTTAACACCAGCTTTATGTTGGATCTTCGGCATAAATTTTTTCATGTTCTTAGTAGTAAGTCATCCTGCCAACAGTCATGGGGTCATATATTCAGCTACATCTTTTTTTCTTGCCTCGCAATCAGGCCGTGTGATTTAAGCGACTTAGAGTACTTGGATGAAGAGTTCCATCAGAGCTTGCAGTGGATGAAGGATAATAACATCACGGATATCCTGGATCTCACCTTCACAGTGAACGAGGAGGTGTTTGGACAGGTGAGCACAGCTATGTGAAACATCTGAAAAGCAAATTTGAAGCTGACAAAGTTGAGCATGTTGAACATCTTTCTGTCAGAACATATCCTTTAGCTTTTCAATAACATTTTCTTCTCCTACCTTCTGTTTCTTTCAAGCCACCTGTTTGAATGCAGATGTTTCTTCTTAGTGTGTATAGTATAAAATACCAGCCCCCCTACAAGCCTGTTGAGCCACACACTGATGAGCAAGAGGAATTCTCTGGAGTGCAGCTCTTCTCTTCAGGGTGTAGTTCACACAGCTGTGACGTTTTATGAATGTAAGCAATGGAACTTAAAGCTGATGTGACTGAAAGGATGGGGGGTTAGGAGAGAAGAAAAACATTTGGCAGGTGGTGTAAGACCTGGCAACTCTCACCATTATTTTGTCTGATATCTCCCTGTTAGATTCATTCTGTCTCCTACTTATCTTGCACCTACCTAACAACTTGCTATGTACATCCAGTTATTATGCTTTCTGCCACTCAGCTCCACCTTTGTCAGACAATTCCCTTTAACCTAACTGACCTGGATAACTGTAGCCTCAATAGGGCACAACCCTGGCTTAAGTGCAGACTGGCAACCAGAACAAGTGTCTCCTGGAGGATTGTTTGGCTTGCCCTGAAGCTCTGGTGCTCTTTGCTGTTGTAACCCATGCTAGCTTAAAACTGTCTCTGGAAAGCCTTGAAGGGACCCAAAACAATATTCAGACCAAAATTAGTGACCTTCAAGGAGATACTGAAAACTTCAGAGACTGAAGAACCAAGCTCACCAAGTACTGCTCGAGGGATGGAAGTTAACTTGTGTAAGGAGCAGATGCCGTGTCCAAGGGAGCAGAGAGGTCAGATGGAACATACAGAGAGTGGCTCTTAGCCTTTGAAAACAAAGTCGACAGGAGGAGTTTGCACAGAGCTAGGGTAGCTCTGTGAGCTAGGGAAGAGTTAAACTAGTTTCTGAGGGGAGGAATTCTGGCCATGAGAGTTCAAGGGCTGCTCAGCTGTAAGCTTGAAAGTAACAGAAAGCAAGCAAGACTTCAGGGGATATTTTCAAAACTGAATTTAGTCTGCTTATAGTACAAGGTCATAACGAATGAGCGGAGTGAGGGGTGGATGAAATTAAAAGGATGGGGCACATAAATTGAAGTAAGAAGCCCCCGCAGGAAAGGTAACACTGTTTTTCCACAGGCTTAACTGCAGAGTTTTTTCATAGGTTTTGAGCTGAGAGCTCTCCTGACATTCAGTTGACAGTACG
This sequence comes from Pterocles gutturalis, assembly GCF_000699245.1. NCBI lineage: Eukaryota > Metazoa > Chordata > Aves > Pterocliformes > Pteroclidae > Pterocles > Pterocles gutturalis. Next base: position 122,271 of record NW_010100197.1, read on the forward strand.
GTGGTTTCCCTGGAAGGTATGGCTATATAAGACTAATACACAAAGACAGACAGAAAGATACAGACATATCCATAAAGACAGATGAGATAAGTTTGTATTTACATTGGAAGACTCCAAAGACGAATAAGGTTCTCAGCCTGAATTGCCCTGATGCATCTAAAGGTAGTACTTGGCACACTAATTACCTGTTATGCTCTCCCCAGAGAAAAGAGCTAGACAATTACATAGGAGTCTGTTGTGAAAGATAAGAGATGGCTCCAAAGAGAACAGAAAAAAATCACAATCTCTTGTAGATACCATGATATGAAAGCAAACTAAAAGCCAGATTTTTATGCCAGTTCACATGTTGTCTAGTACTTTATTTCATATTTACTAGACAATAACCTTGCTAGATCTAGTGATGGTGACAAAAAAAATGGCTCTTGCTCTGAATTATGACTGTCAGAATCCAAGAGTCCTCAGTGAAAGTGAGATTTTCCCCCTTCTGAAATTTGCTAAGTGCTGACAGCTAAATAAGGAAGAAATAGCAATCACATTTTATGCTCACAGATGGATCCCAGTTGGAAATTCTTGCATGCCAAGAGTATCTGGCCAGTTAAATGCCATCTTTTCTGGATACCTGTGCAAGTGTAGATCACAGTGGGAGCTCTGCTAATATTTGGAAAGATGGATTTCAAGGGCTGGGTAGGGGAAACAAGAAATAGTGGCTCTTTGAGAAGCTGGGTGGTAGATGGGTTACAGCCATTTTGTCCTGCATCCACAATGACTTTATTATGGACCAGTCACTACTACTTTAATTTTTTCTTTCTTGTCTCATCTCTGACATGTATTTCGCTTTTAAACCATTCGGGACAAATCCTCTTTCTTGGTACCTTTTTTATTAGAATATACTACCGAGGAGCTCTAGCCTTCTTGCACACTGGAGCACTACTATAATAGCAAAGATACCATGTCAAACCAAGTGTCACACATTTTTACTGGTGGGGACTGGATGCCAATTTTGACAGTTTTGCTTGTAAGACAGAGGGGTCAGTTGCTTGTGACCCTAAGTACTTTCTCGTGCTTTTACCCAGTAGAAAGTGTTCTTCCAGGCCTGTCTCCACGCTCTGTATCTCTACATGTGGATAGGGCCCCTCTCCCCAGCCCTGGCAATTGCTCTAGTCAGGTAAAAGGAATGTGCTGGATTAGTTGAAATGTCTCCTTGCTAGTAGGAAACCTGATTCTGAATTCCAGCTCGCAGCTGTGGTTAATGCCTCTATGAACAAGAAAGAAACAACAACGACACATTGTTATTGATTGCCTGCCTCCAATTCTAGATAGCTAATTGCATTTGAAATTATATGGATAATGAGAAATTGAAAACATCACAAGCATGTCTAGGTATTTGTGGGAAGTCTTGCAGGAGATTTAGAACATCTAGGCTTAAGGTCATGCTTAACACTAGACAACGTATAGTCATTGGTTTTGACAGATGTATCTTAATGCCACACAGTCTTAAAGAATGCAGGATGGCAGCTGGGCCAGAGTCTTACCCTCTGGATGACACAGTGTTGCTTGTATAATGGTGATGTAGTGATTTACATTTGGGAATTTAACCTGAACCAGCTAAGAATTCCTAACTCATTACATCCAACCTTACTCGTTCTTGCTGTTTCTCAACAAAGCTACAGATTAGGTGACTCATTGAGTGTTTCCATAATTCATAATATTACAACAGGTCCCTCAAGCGAAGTGACCTAAATACTACATATGCTGTGTGCTGTCTGTTGGGCTAATACATAGATAATAATATAAATAATATGTAAATAATACAAATAATGAATATGTATTCATGCAGCTCATTCACTGTGTGTGCTAGACATCATTGTTATTGCATCAGAAAACTGGAGAGGAAAGCAAAACATTCTTCCTTTTAAATCCACTACACTGAATGTGAAAATAACTGCAAGATAAGTATTATTTTCTGTCATATGTGAGGAGTATGTGCTTGCTGGGTAGAATCTAGATTGATTCCTTAAATCTCTTCTCAATCTTAAGCCTTAGTAGCACAAGCCAACTAAATTGGCCATTAAAATGCAATGAAATGCTGTAGCTCTTGGCTTAAATAAAAATTATTTACAGTACAAACGCTTCTTAGATTTGGATGGCTGATACAAAACTCTGAATCCCACATGTTTGCCATCTGTGCAGGGTGCTGTACAGGTCTTGTTTAGGTAGCGTATTGGGAGTATTCATTTTGTGATAATTTGTGTGGCTACTGGCATTTCTGAGTAAACACTTTTATGAGCACTTGGAGAAGGGTAACCCTTGTTGCCTAAGAGACAAGTAGATATCCCTTCCAGTTGGCAAAATAGTCTGCCTATTCCAATACTGGGATTGCTTCTCCACCCTGTTGTTTCCCACACCATTGCTTGGATAATCTGCAGTAAGTAGCAAGCTGGTACGGTTGTCACCCTCTGTGCAGCTCCTAGGGAGGGAAAGGAGAGGAGAAGGATGAAAAGATGAGCCAGAGCGGCACATTGTACATGGCTTACACGTGGCGGTCTCCGAATCAGTCTTTGCTGGTACAGTTTGAAGTAACCTAAAGGTTACTGGGGGTGTGTCCCTCATTATCCTTTTTGTTTCTGCTGCAAATAGGCAAGGGGCCAAGAGTGCAGAACTAGAAGTATGGCTGTTATATTTTTCACTTACATTTTCAAAGTACAATTTAAATTTGAAACACAATGTGATCCATACGTTGCTATGCCACTATTTATCTTTGTTCTGTAGGTGACAGAGAGAGAGTTGAAATCTGGAGGGGCAAATACAGCAGTGACAGAAAAGAACAAAAAAGAGTACATTGAGAGAATGGTTAAGTGGCGAGTGGAACGAGGAGTGGTTCAGCAAACAGAGGCCCTGGTCCGTGGCTTCTACGAAGTAAGTAACAAAATGATGCTCCAAACTGTCCTTCATTGGAACCCTAGGAAATGCCTAAACAGACACAGATGGCAAGGAATTGAGAGTGCCTGGATCTATAGAGTCAGGGACCTTCGATATGGCATGTTTAGCATTAAGGGAGAAAGGAAAGAAATGTGTATTCTGAAAGCATAAATTCTAAATCATCATGATCAAGAGCTAAGAAAGATACAGCTTTCCATTCACATAGTAAGAGAAGTAAGCATTTGCAAATTTTGTTTTACCCTGCTGTGATACAAAAGAAAAGTGTAAAGAATTGTACACTTCAGTGAGGAGCTGGTGTGACACGCTGTATCTTTGGGGACTCATTCCAGTAAAGTTGGTCCTAGGCTGCAGTCAGCTATTACCTTACTGGTATTCATGGATGCTGCTCCATTGTTGCCCCTGGATTTTGCTAATTTATCTTTGCTGAAGACCTGGATCTGAGAACATCCTTCTGGCAGAGCTGGTGCAAGGACTGACAAAGACTGGATGAAAACCTATGGCTTTGCTGACCAACCCATGGAGTCACCTATTCTTGCCGCCCTTACTAATCATATTTAAATATGTATCTTGCCCTGGCAGCTGTATAATATAAGTAGAAGTTGAGTTTCCCCTCGCAGAGAAAATAAACTGAAAGAATGGCAGCCTTGGAAAATGAAATGACAGATAATGGACAGTCAGAATAGTAGTGGCAAATAACGGCTCCAACCAGTCATGCACTTCCACTGGGGGTGGAAGCCAGTGTGGGTGGCTTTGTAGCTGAACAGACTTGGTCTGCCCTTACTTTTAGAAAGGGCTTGTCTAAGTGTCTCCGTAGGGTTTACTAAAGTGTGCATATGGTTCACTAGCTTTTTCTCACTGGGAATACTGCAGGCCATTTAAGCTTTTGGTTTCACATAATAAGAAAGCGAACCTCAGCTGCATCCTCAGTGAAGACCTGAGGACACTCCTACACAACTGTAATCAAGTTCCAATGTGAAACAAATATAAAATGAATGCTCCATGTTATAAATACAAACTTTGACTATCAAAATGACTTGACAGAATGAATGTAACAATGAAGAATGTTTTGCACAGATTACGTCCTGTCACTTGTATTGTTTCATTCTGGTCAAATCTCAGGTGTCATCGTTGTTTGCAGCTCAAAACATCAGCAGACTCCCTGAAGAAGAGCACAGATTTATCAGCAGAGGAGTGGACGTTAGCTGACAGCATGCAGACTTGGTCAGAATAAAGAGCTGGCCATCAGAGCCATAGGTTAATGAGACATTGCAGCTACTTTATTTCCAGTGTGAAACCGTGCTTACAAGTGCTTTTTGTTCCAGGTTGTAGACTCCAGGCTTGTCTCTGTTTTTGATGCCAGAGAATTGGAGCTGGTTATAGCTGGCACTGCAGAAATAGATCTCAATGACTGGCGTAACAACACAGAATATCGTGGAGGTAAACTGCCTGCTGATGCTTACTAATACCTTGACTGTTGTCAGTCTAAAACATGAAAGACTTGGTCCGTCTTTTCCTTCTGTCTTTCCTGAGGGAAATGCCCTATTTTATTCAGGAAGTTTTTGTGGAAGGTTTGGATCAACAGATGTAATAATACTGAAGTTGCTTCTGCTACTTCTGTCCAGATTTTACCCACTCAGTTCTTACTGACTTAACAGGAGTTTTGATTATTAAGAACTGACAAGGATTTGCAGTATTAGCTCTAAAAGTTATTTACTCAGAGGACTGCAAATGAACTCCTGGCCTCCCTGAAAGTAGTATCACAAGTCTTCTTGGCTTCAGCAGGGAGCTGAATTCAAGAGATGAATTTCACAATTCCCAATTACACTTCAACAAATACAGATCTTGCTTCACCATCCCCTCAGCCTAAACTATGTCAAGTTGGATTTTTTCTTTCCTTCTCCTCTAATGCTTCACCTGGTTTTGCTTTAAACGCTGAGCATGAGTTATCCAGGCTACGCTGGGTGATGGATATATGTGAAATCCACCAGTTCTGCACTACAAAAGGAAAGTCCCTGAGGTTCATGGATCCTCCCCTGAAATACAAGGTTTAAGTCTTTGCTGCTCACTGCCTGGCCTTCATGTTACCTTGAAATACGCAGCTGAAGCACAGCTGCTCCCCCAAGTTATTCTCCTCCTCCTTTTTTCTGTTTAGCTATTGAAACAGATTCAGCCTGGGTTTATGCTGGCTTTCACTAGCACAAACCAAGGCACAGAGCCCCCGAGGTGCAAAGTTTGCCAGGGAAGAGCTTGTGGCAGCAAACTCCTCTCCATGTGTTAAACACTATTGCAATCCAAAAGAGAATTTATTTGTGAACCAGAAATTGTTAAGTTGTTAGAACTCGGACTGTGTGGCATATCGCAATTGGACTTCTGTATCTCATGCAGGTAACCCCAGTTCTTGCCAAGGGATTTGTGAGAGGCCAGTGAACCTCAAATATATGAGTTTCGGGGTTTCAGATGAGTTAGTAATATTATTGTATCCACAGCCAGGACAAGATGGGGGCTGGGACCTACTGCTCATCAAGAACAAGATATATTGTTAGGTCAGGATCTTTTCTGTAGGAGATCTACTGCCCCACACTAGTGGGAACATATTTCGATGTCGCACATCCTACCTGGAGGGAGGTGATTTTAATTTCTCTCTCGCTTCTTGGTTTAGGTTACCATGATGGACACATAGTAATACGGTGGTTCTGGGCAGCAGTGGAGAGATTTAACAATGAGCAGAGACTCCGGTTGTTGCAATTTGTCACAGGAACATCAAGCGTGCCATACGAGGGCTTTGCAGCTCTCCGAGGGAGCAATGGGCTACGGCGCTTCTGTATAGAGAAATGGGGGAAAATAACCTCCCTCCCAAGGTATGTCCCAACTAGGATACAAAACCAGAGGTGCTGGGAGAAGGGTGAGCCAGGTACTTTTTTGCATCTCTCTGCCAATGAAGGATCATGAATACAGTAAGGACATCTTAAAACAGCAAAGAAACAATTATCAGTTTGTTCTGTAATTACATTCATAGAAAAGTGTTTTCTTTTACTGCCTTTTTGATTTACAGATTCAATTTAAACTACTTTGAATCCTGGGAAATAGTTAAGGTAAAGATTTCCGTAGGTCCAAACCTAGTTCTCTGATTTTGACTCTGGAACAGATCCAGACCAGCAGGAGCCTGCAGCTGATTCTGTTCCCTTTACTTCCAAAATACTAGTAAAAATACTTGTGAGTTTACAGAGCCATAAGAGCCAGAATCTGTCTCTGAGTTTTGGCCAGAGACCTGAGTGTAATCCCTTCATTTGCTCTGATAGTTCCACTTTTTCATCACGAGGAAACTTAGTGAAGGGACTTCAGACCGTTTGGTGCTAATACCCAATTTGTTGCATCTAGTTCAGTCAGCCAGCTCAGAGCAAATGAGCCATAATGTCATACAGGGTCAGTAGACTTCACAGTGCTCCCCAAAGGAGGGGTCATCTCCCTTTTCAGGACAAAGGGACCGGGGCACAGAGAAGTGCTCTGACTTGTCTGAGGCCACCCAAGAGAACCATGGCAGAGCCAGTGATACATTCAGCTTTGAGTTCTGCTCCAGCACGTTATGCATGACCAGCACTCCTCCTTCCTCACTGAAGGGAGTCACCTTCTCTTGAATGTCCTTACATTTGCCTGAGGCTCTGCCCCATTGAGAGTACAGAGCATTTTTCATGGGGCCACATCCTGGTATTTCTGAGATACTTTTGCTACGTGACCCTTTTACATAATATTTGCACATGCTTTCTGCCTGCTCTTATAATTTGCTTTCAGCTGCAGTCCAAAGGAGGCTACTTTCATGGTACAGAGAAAAAAACACCTTGCAGACCTTGCAGATACATTCAGACAGTCAGTTAACAATGGGTCTGGTCCAGTTTTCTAGTTACTTGCAATCCATGTTGTTTACCCAGAAGCATACTATAAAACACGGACTTGAGCAGACCTCCAGAGTCTTCTGGAGAGGGAAGATCCAAGTATGGTCACCCTCTTAGTACCAGCCTGCTCAAATCCATGCTTATGCTTCGGGGAGACAGGAGCTAGACCAGGGCGTTATAGCAGGCATTCTGAGCTGACATCTTACACTGACTCCCTCTAAAGTCAGGAAAAGGGCAGTAAGTGTTTTTAAGGCACAATTCATCTCACCTGTACACAGACATTTAAACTAGCTCATCTGAGCCACTCCTGGTGCATTCTGATTTATGTCCATCAACCATAAAGACACTACAGAGACTATATGGAGAACTAGAGCCTACATAAAAGCTAGATGTAGGCACTGAGATTTAAAACCAGATGAAAACATGTAAGGTCAGTGAGATGACTCATGGCCTCTGAGCTTCAGCCAGCAGTGTGGAAAGAAAGCCTGAGAGCTACAGTTTGCTATGCGTAAGCCTGGTCCTCCTTTTGCAGCATATATATAGTCTGGTTCTATGTAAGGGTTTCAGAGCTGGCCAAGGGCATTCAGCGGGCCAGGGGCATCCCTGCCTGTAGACAGGCAGCAAACGGAAGCCACAGACATGTGCAGCATTTCTGCAGAGCTCTCTTTGCACTCCTGGGATGGAAAAGGGGCGAGAGGGGAGGGTGCACCTTGGCGTGTGCACAGAAAATGCCCTGGGCTGACCTATCAAGTTCTGAAAAGGTAATTGGCCTCTTTCTGCTCTGTTTAATTTTCTTTGTGAACCTAGGCATTAGTTATGACCTAGATTCAGTTAGCCCGGAGATACTCACATTAAGGACTTTTATGTTTGTCTGCTGATCACCCAACCTGTTGCTCTCCCTGCAAGAGGCCTCTTTTCCAGGTGAAAGTTGTTAGCACCTTTTAGAAGTCTTAGAGCTCTGCATTCTTTTTAGCCAGGGGAAAGAGAAACAACACTTGCTCATGGGGAATAAACACAGCTTGATCATGGTGAATTATTACCTGCATTTTTATAAAATTATGGGTGCTGCCAAGTATACATAGTGTTAAGAAATACATAAAACACACAGGCTAAACCTGGAGGCTCCCTAAATCCTTAGTTAAGCAACTAAATAAATGTTATTTTAAACTTTTTTAAATGCCTGATTATGGATTGCTCATGTTTATTTAGATTTACTTACGTATTTACTTAGACTTAGAGGCTAAAAAAAAGTCTCATGTCATATCCTGTAGGCCTTTTGGCCCCTGCGATATGAGCGTAACTAACTTTAGCTGTTTAAAGTAAACCACAAAAAATTCCCTTGTCCTTCTAACAATTCCTACAGTTTCAAAGTGAGAATTACCCTTGCTCCATGTTTTCAAAGTCCTAGGAAAACAACCCTAGGTTTCCCACGTCTTAGCAATCATAAGATTTAGTCATTTATGTGCTTAGGTGTAGATTGCACCTCTTAGTTACTGGCCTTAGTTCTTGGCCTCTGACCCAATAAATGATGCTGTGAGAGGTGTTACGGAAGCTTGCATAAAGCTGATGCATTTGGCTTTCCTGACATCCACGTAGATGGTGGGTCACTGGGGATAGATTAGTCTGACCTTTGGGTTTTCAGCTCCTTTACAAAGCATTGAGGTAACTTTTAGCTCTATCAGGAGAGTCCAGGACTCTTTCTGTATTCTCTCACTCCTGCTCCAGATAGCTGAAGTAGTGAGTGACTCTCCCTTACATCTTCTCCTTACACTTCGGCAATGGAGCATGCAGCTGCCATTTCCTTTTACTGAGCAAAGATGCGATAATACCTAAACCAGACATGGGTCTGCACTTGAGACAGCAACGTGGCACCCCCAGGAAAAGAAGCATGGTATAAATTTCTAAAATGCAGCATTTTTTGAAGAATAACTGTTAATACATAATGTCTAGAGTGCTTCTTGAAAGCACAGAGGATAAGCAAGACTTTTTCAGGAAGCTTAAGAATCCAGTAACTCCATTCTAAATCAGTGCTCTTGTTCATCAGTACCAGTTCCCTTACACGAACAGGGTAGTGGTGGTCCTCTGAAGCAGGAAGCCTCTGTTCACCTTTCCTGGATCATGCAGGTATTTAACACCGAATCAGCTGTAGCAGCAGTTTCACACTAACTTATTCTGTGTTCCTCACCAAGCGTTAATGGACAGGCACTTGCTTTCTAGCTAGAATAACATAGCTTTATCTGATATTGTGGGAGAAGAGCTCATGGCCCAAAACAAACCTGTGCAAAGAACTAGCATGTTTTCTACTGTAGCTATAGGAGACAACAGTTCCCTCTTCTTAAAACCTCAGGCTGCAAAAGTGTTCAATGCCTACAAATGCAACTGCTGCATCTTCTGGTTGTGCTCCTCACCTGGCCAAAACTCCTGTCAGCTCCAAGGTTGTTCCTGTTTGAGTATCAATTAAGAACCTCAGCATGTATCGCCGTGATTCAAACAATAACATTTGATGCAGTGAGGTCACTTTCCCCACCAGTGCTGAGCTGCAACTACCCTTTCATCCAAAGAGCTTTTAATTCAGCAGAGTAATGTTAGTGATTACCACCGTGCTGTCTGTGGTTTATGTATGATAAAGATTACCAGTGCAAGTAAACATCTGATCTTTTGTGAGAGAATTCTGTTCCTCCCTATTAGATGAACAAGTATTTAATCACCCCAGAATCCCATATAGCAATTAAGAAAAGATTGTGTATGACTACAGAATTATTCTCATAATTTCCTTTTTTCCCAGTGGACTGAGTGTGCTTTGCTGTCTTTTATCATTCCTTATCTTCTATCCCTCTTCTTTTTTATCTTTTCTCACATACAACAGAAATACATCTACAAAACTACATTGATCTATAAAGCAGTGGTTCCCAGACAGCATCTAAGTGTTCCTTCTTACAGACAAAAGGAACAGAAGTTGATACCTGTGGGTCCTGAGGTTGATCAGAGAGGGGCTTGTGGGTTCATCTATAGAAAACAAGGTGAAAAGGAGAAGTGCCCAGTTGCTGCCTGACAGGCATAGTTATGTTAGAACGCAAGTCTTATTTTAGTTGATGGGTTCAAGATACATAAGATAGGAAGGGGTTCTGTGCACACTTACTGCCTTTGGACTCTCATTGCTATGGGGATTAAAGGAAGTGACAACAAAAAATGAAGAATGAAAAAATCTTAAAAGCTTATACTTACAATTTTTAGAGATACTTCTTAAAAGGAAAGAAATAGCACAGCACTGTGAACAGTGAGCAAGATTAAAGGTTCAGATCCATCAAAACTACTCTGAGCAATAAAGACAAAGTGCCAGTAGAATGCTATTTTAAAGCAGTCTGTTTACTGCTTTACTTACTGGAGGATTAGGGCACAGAGGGTCAGAGTTGGTTTGTACAATTTTATCTTGCATTTTCTTCTAGACAAGCCAGAATCCTTTCCATAAAAGCTCTTACCAATCTAGTTCTTATTCTAGACCTCTCAGTCCCTGACCACCCTCTCAAATGTCAGTAGGCTTATGTGGTAGGAGGCTTAATCAAGGGAAGAAAGACTTTTCTCATTGCAATGACTGTTTCTTGCACTGCTCATGTAAAGTTTTCACCCCAATATGTGCAGCAAGCCCAGTACTACAAAATAGCAAATGTTCCCTGGATTATGCTTACTGTAGTCACTCTCACTGGGATCAGTAGTAGGAGGTCAACACCATTCAGGAAGAACTTCAAGGCCAGGCTGGATGAGGCTTTGAGCAACCTGGGCTAGTGGGAGGTGTCCCTGCCCATGGCAGGGGTGTTGGAACTCGATGATCTTTAAGGTCCTTTCCAACCCAAACCATTCTGTGATTCTATGAACTTACCCCTTCAGAGGACAAGGCACAAAGTTAGGCAACAGTGGCTGTTATGGAAGATATCCTTGCCTCTTAATCACCCTGTGTACTGCAGTATCACACAGCAATATGATATAACAGACTAGAGGCTGAACAATTTGTCTTTACCCAGTTTGGAAATTAAAAGTTTTCAGTTGCAAGAGGCAAAGGCACTATGTACAGCAATACTGAGGACAGAGGGAACACTCTCTTATTTCAGGTGAGGCAGAATATGTTCAGTTACACAAGTAGACACCATGTCTGACCTTTGCAACAAAGAACCAATTAGACCCATGGCTTTATGTATACCAGACAATTTTGCACATAATTATCTTGTTGTAAGATGGAGTGGGCTTCACTGGCACCATTGGAGTTGCAGTAGATCCACATTAGTTTCACAGACCAGAATTTGAACGCAGGTTTTGCCCTTATGACTTTGCATATTGTGGTTTGCACCTTAAGTAGGTAGAAGTGTAAACCTAACCAAAATTAACCTAAATGAAAATTAGTTTTCATTTTTTATTTGATGGCATTTTTTTGGAGTGAAAGGACTTTTTTCTACAAAGTTGTTGAACTGCAGAACACAAGAGGTTGCTTGGCAAAATGCTTCAGTGTTTCTAGACATGTTAACTTTTTCTTCCTTTCTTTGTTAATAGTTTCTCCCCACAATAAATTCCTTGAGACCTTCTACAGAAGAGTCCATTTCTGTAAACCTCATTAAGAGGAAAAGGAATGGATCTTTTTTCTGCGTTTGACTAGGTCAGGTATTACTAAAAGTCAACAGCATTGCAAGGTTGTTTTATAACCAGTATGAAATGAGATGGATGATGATCAGTCAAGATGAGTGTCTGGAAGAAAGTAAACACTAGAGTCAGTGGCTGTGGATATGTCTGCAACGCACAATAGCGACGTCTGAGATGCTGTGGTCTCAGACAGTTCAATGTGCCATGGTTAAGTACCATACAGAGATATTACTTTAGGTTCAGCGAAGTTATACTAGCAGAATCCATACCTGAGCCACCACAACTATGCTGCTTCCAGTTCTGGAGCCAGGCAGCTGAGCTCCTCAAGACCAGCTGTCTCTGAATGGTGCTGTCTTGCCTATGATAAACATGCTCTGAATGGACTACAAGAATCCTTCAGTTAATTAACTACTGGTGGCTGATGTGTATTGGCAATGGATTGTAGAAGCTACTTACACTGCCAAAGATTGCTGAGATAACAATACACAGTGCAAGGCTACTCAGGGATAATACACATGAGCTGCCATGTTTAATTTCAAGAGATGTATTAAATAATGGCTTTCTTAAGGTTCCTTTTTCACTAGCTCACATGTGTTCCCAGCTCATTTCCACAAATCCTGTGTTTATTGTATACTCCCTCTGAGAGTGACCAGCTAACAGATCTTCATTCAGAAGGGGGAAAGGGATGGTAACAGCTCCTCTAATTGAAATTGTGTGATGCCGTGAAGATTACATGCCTCCAGCTATTTCAGTTGCCTGATTGCTTTTAAAGATTCACCACTGGTGCTAGATAAAACTCTCCCTCTGAATCTGCAAGTCTCAGGCCAGCCCATCTACCAAGTATCATGCTTTTCTCACTTTCTGGGTGGCCTAAGAGATGACTAGCACGGTTTCAAATAGTTTCTCCAAGATAGCTCTTCTGCTTCAATTTTGAAGAAACAACATTGAATTGAAATATGATCTAGAAAAGCTAAAACAACTTCACAGCTTAAGGGCCAGGAATTTAGACATTTTTTAACCATTGAGGCCACATTTCCTTCTGTAGAGTTTTGTCAATTCAGATTTATCAGAGGGAGCAAGAGGAGGAAACAAATATTTCTAGCATCATATAAAACTCCAAGCTGACTGAAAAAAAAAAAAAAAAAGCCATTTTAATGAAAATGTGTCCCCCCCCCATTTGTTGAATGAGGTCTACATTTTCGCAGTCAGTTGAAATGGATGAATTGTTGGGGCAGAGACTGTTTCTTTGCTCCACATTTGTATAACACCTCACACAGTGCAGTCCGCATCTGGGTCTAATTGCTGCTACCAGAAAAGCTGCAACAAGGTGGAGGCATGCATGGAACCAGTTCCACAGCTTCTTTTGAAGGCGCTGCCAAATGAGGGTAAATGTAATGATAGAACTGGGGGAAGAGAGGGTCATCAAGTTGTCAGCTTGCTCTTCACAAAATATTTTGCTTTTGCTGTGGCTACTACAAATAAATAACATTTAAAGGCCAGACTTGCAGCATATGGCCAACAGCTGACTTACAGGTACATTTTCAGCAGCCTTCCTTTTAGGAGCAACCTTCCAGTTAGCAGATCCCAGCATGGTCTTTTACCGGTCAGCCCTGCCTTGCTATAAACACATGCTGAGCCCATTCTGTCCATGTAGTTCATCACATTATGCTTGTCCACTGGTGCAAAACTTACTAGCTGCTCGTGTTGGATGTACAGCTGAGTTGCATTTTTTTGGACAAACTCAAAGCAACCAAAATTGTAGTAGTGGAGCTTTCTCCCTATCAGGGACTAGACCCCTGCTTCCTCAGTGACCTCCAGCATTCTTCTCCATGAAGATCCCTGCAAGATCCATGCAACATCTAATGCAGAGATAGCAGAGAATGATGTTGATAGTTAACTTGTGTCTTCTATTGGAAATATTCATGTGTATGTGCATATACATTTCAGTACCTCAGATTTTGGCTGAATTTGAGAGTTTTACTTTAATAGTTAGAATTTCTTTTTATCTCTCTTGAGTGAACTGGAATATCTTGAGTGTCAGTAGGAACTTGTTTTCTCAATTCTTATTTTCTCAAGATATTTAGATTAAGCTTAACATGTAGCATATTTTCCTTTTGCAGGGCACACACTTGTTTCAACCGTTTGGATCTTCCACCTTACCCCTCATATTCTATGCTGTATGAAAAGCTGCTGACAGCTGTTGAAGAAACTAGCACCTTTGGACTTGAATGAGGGGGTTCAGGCACTTCTGGTGTTTTTCTGGCTGATGATGTCACCTTTCCTGTCCACCATCATTTGATCTTGGTTTCCCATGTTTTTATTTTTGAAAACAAAACAAACAAACAAACAAACAAAATCAAGATTGACGAAAGCTGTGCATGAAGAACTGCCGCCCTGTAAGATCTAACCTTCATGCTTTCATCCTCTGTTTCCAACGGACTGCTAGTCTGTATGCAATAGAAAACCAACTGTCTCAAGGTTTCTGTATATCTCTACATACCTCCATTAATAACAATGAAAATACAAATGCAAGTTACACTACACTTGACCAAATGTTAATAAATGTTTACTTCCACCTACGTTGATTAAAAAATTAAAAAAAACCTCATCAAGCATTCCAAGCTTTTATATGCCCACAGCTTCTAAGTCAATTCACAGCCCATCTTTCTTCTTAACTCTTGAATCCAGTACTAAGAGCTGGTAAAATATATCTTCATCCTTCCTTGTTTTCCCTGTATGTATTGTCCGTCTGAGAGACACCTGTGAGCAAAACTGAAATATTTATATCTGAACTCATGATCCACATCAGTTACATCAGCTGGAACTGGCCCAGATACATGGTGCAGATAAGACCTTCAAAAACTCAGAAAACAACCTGTAATGCGATGCAAAGCATAACAGCACTTGTTATGATTGTTACTTGCCAGTACTGGAGAGAACTTGCACTTCAGAGATATTGGGAGGGGCATCTCCATTGTAATGTTTACCACACAAGAAGCACAAGGTTGTGCACACTCAAGAAGGATGTCTTATGTAGCATAAAGGACAAGGCTCCATTTCCTTAGTATTGTATATGAAAAGGAAAAGGGGAAATACGAAGAATGTTCTACTCTTATGAATACCCTTGGGTTTTGTTTACCAGATCTTTGTTTTCTGATGTTTGAAATGCTCCTTTCCAAATGAGAAGTCTAGACAATCCCATGCCATGTGTCAGAAGCCATGTATTTTCTGTCAGGCTGGGCTACTCTATGGTTGCTGGAGGCGGTTTTCAGTTCTGTCGTTTTTCTTTCCTTGTTCAGTGCAAATCTCCATAACCTCAAGAGTGGTTGTAGACAGAAGGTTTTAGTCTAGGGTCTATTAAATGAGAAGCTGCAGTGAATGAGGGTGCTTGTCAGGGATGAAGGGGATTGTAACTCTCTTTGGGTTAAGAATTTGTTGTACTTTCTCTTGGAGTAAGCCCAAAGGCCCTCCAAGCATGTTAGGTACCACTAAACTAAAGATCTAGCTCTTGTTACAGTACACATAACCCTCTTCAGTTTGGTGTACTTTGTATTCCAACTCTGAGGGTGAGGAATGAAGGAAAACAGCAGTAGTCTTCCCTTCGGATGGATTTTGCTGAAGCTGTTAACAATCACCCTCACTGCTCTGATTGTGTTCTATTTATTAATCTTTGCTGCCCTTGTTTTCCAAGACTAATCTGATATTGAAAGTGTTGGTCTTAACTGGGAAAAGGAAATACGAAGTATCTTTACTTCTGATTAAATATGTTAAAGGATGCATGAAATACGAAGTGAGAAACTTGTGAAGGGTGAGTGAAGGTAAGTGAGAAGGTAACATCATGGTGTCTAGAAGCTCATGTGAAATACCACAACCCCTTGGGGGCTTGTTACTGGTAGTTTTGTGTTAGCTATGCTGCAGAAAACTGGCAAATTAGGAGATCAGTTCAATGTCTGACACATCTAATTTCCTTAAGTTTTCTCTCCAGAGAAAAGAATTGGACCCTGCTTTCCCACAGATTTTTATGTTGGCTATTGTGATGAGTTTGCCCTTGGCTGGGGGCCAAACCACACACCCACTCACACAATTCCCCCCCTACCCAAGGACAGGGGAGAGAATTAAAAGGGTAAAGGGAAAAAGGACTCGTGGGTTGAGATAAGAACAATTTAATAAGCAAACTACAATAATATTGAAAATAATACTATATACAAATATACAAATGAGTGATACACAGTGACACTGCCCCCCACCCCCCGCCACCCGATGACCAAGGCTCAGCCTGTTCCCGGCTAACGATCCCGGAGCAGGGAGAGTCC
>NW_010100197.1:138116-146376 GCF_000699245.1 Pterocles gutturalis
GGTGGGGGGGTGGGGGAAGGCCTTGGGAGAGCGACCACCTGGAGCTGAAAGACCTTGTCAGCCGTGTAAACATCACTTTTTATCAGCTTTCCTCTGAACACAAATCCCAAACACAGCCTCTTGCTAGCTGTTATGAAGAAAGTTAACTCTGTCTCAGCTGAACCCAGGACAGGCATACAGAAACTCATCACACTTGAAAAACTGCATTCTGAGAGTTTTAGATAATTTTCTTTCTTTGATTCTTAGGTCAATAGGTATTTGAAAGGTGACGGGCCCAAAAACATGCTTCTAAGCAGAAATAGTAGCTTTTGTTAATGATATACAAAATATTTGGGATATTTAAATTGCTCCATTCATTCAATTTCTGTGACACTTCAGCCACTTTTATAGTAATTTACTGTATGGCTTTTACTGAGAATCTATTTTATAGTATGTTATTATTCTTACTGAGTACTCATATTACAGTTGCATACAGAGGCTGCAGCTACAGGCCAGCTTCATTGTACCAGACACCGAAAATTATGTTTATTATTTCCACAAACGAGCTCTCAAGGATCTGTTCCACATGACCAGCCCCACTGCACAGTAGAGAAGGAAATCTTAACTTTTTTCTGAGAGCGTCTGTCATGTACAATGAATTACATCAGAGTGAGTCACACCAGGAGAGACTGAACAACTAAATGTTCCAGTGTATGCAATTTCTGCCTCTTCACCACTGGGCCCCAAAATCCAGTGATTCTTATATGGTTCCTGTTTTATTCCTGGTGGTGTTACAAAGTTGCCTGCACCATGCCAAATGTTGGATGTCATAGAAGAAAAGAAAGAAGTATCCAACTGGTTGGTCCATGTTTGGCCAAGGAAAATAGTGTATCAAGAGCTGTCTCATTAACATAGTAAAAAAGTAAAAAAAAAAAAAATCTAATCTTTACAATACTGTATATTTAAATTTTTTTAAGTATCTAAAAACTATATTTTATTAAGAAAAAGTGAAACTATTTTTTGTAGCATAATAAAAGGTATTTGTATTTCAGAGACAGCATCAAACCCCACTGACTGAAACAAGGAAGTCTTTGTCCTGAAGTTCTTCTTCACAACATGTTCTGGCACTTACCACGCACTGAACTAGCTTAGGTGTTACGCATCTCTGTGTTTGGCAGATGCCATCTTGAGCACCGTGTGCGTTCCTGCACTGGGAAACATACAGCACAGCCAGCTACTTCCCATCAAAATCCTTGGTCCAAACTGTCTTTCAAGTGCGCAGCCTAGTATTTTGAAAAGGTTGCTTTCATAGGTGACTGTGATGACATCAAACTAACAAGGTTGTGCATATTTCCTTGCAAGTTTTTTTGGATCTAAAGCCAGGAATAGATGAAGACAGTTGACTATTTTCATAAAACAAGGAGAAAGAGCATGCCATACTCTGCTTTTCTTGCATTCTCCCATTCCAGTCCTATCCCTCTCTCTCCCAATAGGTTTTCAGACACTGACATCATCTCTAGGATATCCGGATCAACGCTTCACAGTGTGTTTCTCCATTTGTTGCATCATACAATGGGCTGAATCCAGTCCCAGTCTGAAGTGAAGGGGAAGCCATGCATCTAAGTGGCACCATCATGTTAAAGTAAGTGAGGCAGCGAATGGTGCTAATGAGAGAGGGAGGAACCCATCTCCCTTGCCCTGTTATTTAACCTGCCTATTATGCAATTAATTGACTTTGTTGTTGCAGTTGTGCATATGCAAGGCATATACTCGTCCTTGTTCACCTTTCGATTCAAATGCCTCCTTCATTTCAGTTCCCCTTTAAATGTGGTGGTGGCTAGATTAAGATATGACATCAACATCAATAGATTTTAAAATGCAAGTGAAAAATGGAATAGGCAATCTGACAGCTTTTGTGAATTGCAGTTTTTGATAGGAGCAATGAATATTGGTAATTAGTACATTTGGTTTCAGAGGGCCCGTTATCTTTCTCAAAGTGATTGCTCCGATGGTATTAATGGTAGAAGGAGGGAAGGGGATATTTCTGTTCATGAAATCCTGTTGCCATACTAGCATTAAGCTGAAGATATGAGAATGAAAATAAGTATTTTAAATCATCAGTAGGTCTTCCACCTTGAAGTAGCCTTACTGACTGTTCAACCACATGAGCTATGCAGGATTTGATCCAGTACAAACACAACCGTACCTTACTGTTAATTGTGTCAGGTCTAAACCTTACAAATGCTGTCACTTCAGTCTGCAGTACGTCACCTGAGCATTCAGTTTCAGTCATGTGGCTGTACATATTCAGAACTTGACTTTTATGTTCTAGGGAGATCTGTGGTTATCACAAGGCAAGAAGTGAGTGATCTAGACCACATCTAGCATCTAACAGAGAAATCATGAGTTTTGTACAGGTCTGACACAAGAGGACTTTTTTCACCCAGTTTGCTCATGTGCCTGTGAACTTTTCAATGAACTGTAGCTAAGGTTTGAGTTCGTAGTCTAGTCTGACAGATAGCCTGTGGCGGGGGGGGGGGCGTGTTTGTTGGGTTTGTGTTTTGTTGTTCTAGTTTCACTGTAACAAATAGTTGACATACCTCTAGTTGAAAACAGAAGGATACTGAATTTGGACATGAAAATCAATTAAGAAATAAGCTAAAATATACATGCACAGAGGACAAGTTTAAACTCATCCTTCACTATTAATCCTGTGACAGTCTATGGAATTCCAGAAGGACAAATTTGACTGGAGATTTCTTTCATTTCTGTTGAAATAATAATAATTTGTTCTGCCTCCATAGTAATATTAATAGGGCTTCCCAGTCAAGATTAAACACTTTCAGTCAAATGCAGACCAACAGATCTTTCTACAACAAATGCGGTGCTTTTTATTATTATTCTTGCTGTACCTCAGTGTTCATTATTAAAAGAAAAAAATGACTGCAATATACTAAATCTGGGATAGGTTTTCCAGTTATCACAAAGTCCAAAAGACTGGATTGTTACTTTCTCTCTAGTGAGTCATGTACTTCCTTTGTTCTAGTAGAAAAACAGATGCCTGTAGATAGTAGATACTAGGTATAGTAAATATTGTACCATTAGCCAAATTCCCTGCAGCTTCCAACTTATCTAACAGAAATGTCTGTTATGGTTTTTGTTGAAGACTACATAAAGTCAATGGCAGGAAAGGTCCTCATTATTGGACTGATTTTGCTTTTATTGACAGAAAAATGTCACATGATACTCAGGCTGTGCTTTCTATTCAACCATATCACTAAGAGGAATGTCAATAAAATCACTTTGTTATGGCATTGTGTGGACTGTCTATTACAAATAACTTATTTTGTAGAGGATATCTTTTATTAGAGTGGATGGAAACTGGCACTAGTGAAAGTCCACTGATTTAAGGAATTGCTCTTCCAGGACCTTATCCTTTCTTACCATTGCATTCAGGCCCTTCCACTGCTTTTCTTCAATTTCTTAGGATACATGTCTAAAACTTGAGGTCCTCCACATGAGTGTGCATAACCAATGCCCCCATGCTCTCCTAGATTACCCTAAACCTAGCCCTGCCTTGAAAGCATGTGAGCTTATTCCTCACTATAGAAAATGTCTGGACAAACAGAAAGACAAAAGAGGTGTATATACTACTTACACACACCTCACTTCTAGGTATAATTACTGCATTATAGGTATGAAATGCAAGTGCAAAGATTTCTTAATAGCATATGCTGGGTCTGCATTACATGTTGACAGCAAATAAATAGTGAGATGCTTTGGCATTTTCAGTATGTCACACCCATTTCTCTGCTGCTCATCAGTGTAATATCTCAGGCATGTTTCATTAGCACATTCCAGGGCAGATTAACACGCCTGGGATACACAGTCAGCAGACACTTTGCTGACCATACCTGTTTTCTTACATAAATGGCACTTCAGGAGGGATCATGGTACAACATGAAGGATGGGAAAGCTTAAATGTGAGGAGCAGTTTTTAAAAGTTTTTAAAAACCCGTGAAAGACACTTCATCAGAAATGGTAAGCATATCTTGTACAAGACAAATGAGTAGCAAATGTGAAACTACATGACTGTGACAACTCTTAAGAGACCTGCAGTCAGCACTGCATTTCATCATGTGTGGAGGAGCACAGGTCCACAAGTCCGAGGCCAGCACTGGCATTCCTATGGCAGGGATGGTGGTGGTGGCAAGAGTAGCACCCGCCCGTGCACGTGCTCAAGAAATCTGGGTCTCACAGCGCAGCATTTTTTCAAAACTTTTTTGTGTGACAGTGCACATGTGTGAGGAGGAAGTGGAGGGAAAGGTTATTTGTGATACTAAGCTACATTTCTCTGAATTTTTCACATATAAAGGAAGGAAAAAAATCAATATTTACT
Organism: Pterocles gutturalis; assembly: GCF_000699245.1. Classification (NCBI taxonomy): domain Eukaryota; kingdom Metazoa; phylum Chordata; class Aves; order Pterocliformes; family Pteroclidae; genus Pterocles; species Pterocles gutturalis. The sequence continues at coordinate 142,495 of NW_010100197.1, forward strand.
AAAAAGCAGTGAGATAAGCTACTGATCATTAGTGTACATCAGAGGTGTTGGTTTCTGCAGCGGTGATCCATTTATGTGGCTGGAACTAACTACACTTTTTACCAGAACCTATTCTATGATATATGTTACTGAATTTCTGTTAAAATATAGTGGCAGTCCGCCTGAAGCCTCCATACATCAGAAAGACATCAGATGTCTTTCTTGGCATGCTAACCAAACTCCATAATCCTATAGGATATTACAAATCAATAACAATCCCTTCCCTCCCTATGGTAGCAAAGTCATAGTTTTTTGCTACAATGGACAATAAATGCACCTGGGGCCTGACATTTATTCTTGCATAAGAGGCCAGCGTGGACAATAGCTGTCATATCTGCAGAACAATGGAGAACAAAGCCACAAAGGATCCACTGTGTCTCCTTTACTCATAAATCCTCCTTAAGCTGCAAAGCCACGCTCTTTTTTATTTTTTAATTTAATTCTGGTAACCCTCAAAAGCAATTTTGCCTGAAAATACCTTTCATGGATGTATCGAAATGAAGAGCGTATGGCTTTGTTTGTTTAGTTCCTACCCTCTTGGAATTAAGTTTTGAAGAAAAAAATGATACATTATTCTGTCTGAAGCAGAAGCCCTTACTCTATTTATATTAGGCTTTAGTGTAAAGCACATTTATATTGTTTTAACTCTAGCATAAATGAAGCTCATCCCCACAGTGCTGTGTTACAGCTCTTTGAGGTTGAATAGAACAGAAGTCACCAGAGAACACAAAGACTGCAACCAATGATGTTTTTTTCCTGAATTGCTAGCACATAGGATTTAATATAATTAACTCCTATGGTATAAGAAGATAGAGGAGCTGCATGGGAAAGTTTTCTGTGTCAATGACAAAAAATAGTAATACTAAGGTCACTTGCCTTTCCTTCTCTGAAGAGAAATATACTTCAGGGACATACCTTAACCTTTTAAATTTTTCAGTATGAAAATGAAAGACTGGTTTGGGTAATGTTCTTTCTCAGTTACAAAATTAATCAGTTGTAAGATAAAAATGCTGTAAATACTCTGCGGTGTGACACTGAAAATCTGTTTAGTCAGTTTTAAAGTGGACCACAGACAGCAGCTGAAGAACTATTGTTGGCTGTGATTTCCTAATGCTGGTTTTCCAGAATCAAAACAGCATACAAAAATAAATTGCACACGTCCTATTTTTTCTGTTTTCAGCACTTAATAGGCTTCAGTCTGTAGGCAAAGCAGTATAGGTACCTAACCAGGGTGCCACATGGAGTCATTGTATTTAGATAACAGCTTTTCAGGAATGCAGCTGGGGCAGCACTGGAATCTGTTTAGGAACTTTGTTACAAGCTGTGATTTGCCTTCAGTACCTCTTAGGTATGTCTTAGCATGAAATCCGATCAGTGACTTTTTAAGAATGACTGAAATTAGGAATACAGATTACTATAAAAGATTATACTTACAATGTGTGAGGATATGCTTATTGACAGCTTTGGCATCTTTGGCAATTGAATATAAACTTCCCTGCTTTTGGCATTAACAGCTTTAGTGATTCAGGCATTGATTAACAGAACTGGGACCTCAAGAGTTTAACCCCTACTAGTATGGTATGTAAAGCACACCTCTTATGTCCCCACGCAACACCTTTGATCCACCTCTTCAGGACAGGATAGAAATCCCTCTTTCACTCCAGTGCATGCAGGCATAAATTTAATAGGACATTCTTTTAAACAGAATAGCTGTGGTGGTGTCTTCCATCTCACCTCGGGCTTCTTAGCTTGCAGGCCAAACACAGCCCATGAGAATGGATTCCTTGGATGCTACTGGCAGAAAACAAAAAAAGTACATTGAAATATGAAACAGTTAATGTTATCCATACAAGCAGAAATCAATGTTTATTATGCCATCTGAGTGCAACTGAGCATACAACAGCTAATAACATTTCAGTGATTGAAGTCAACTATCCAAATAATAGAAAAAAGCATATGTATTTTTTCAGTAGGTAACGTATGACAGTAACCAGTCTAAATATGTCTGTTAGCTTATCTCTAAATAAATCAAGCATTGTTCATATCCAGATGTTTCTCCCTGTGTGGATAGCACATATAAGCTTATGCTGCAGTATTTAAGACTAAGAGCAGTGCTGTTTTAATACACAGGTGAAACTACAGTGAGTCATAAAGCTTACAATTATTCTTTCTACAGGAAAACTTAAATTAATGCTGCATGTATCAGCTCCACAAAATTCTGGTACAACTAGGCAAAGCATAACCTATTCTATGGCTACTGCATAGCAAAGTGGGAAAATATTTTATTTCACTCAGTTTTCAAAGCAGTAAAGCACCTTTTTCCTTTTTGTCATTGTCTTCTATTCTGTGGATAATTCTTTTTAAGAATGCAACAAATTCATCTCCCTGCTATATTAAGACACTGCTCATGTCTTTGGTAGTTTCTACCTTATGGATTAAAAATAGATAAGCTTACATACTCTATGGAACAAAAGTTCTTCCAGATAGGAAAAAGCAATATACTCAAATAAAAGTGAGATACAAATACATCTTAAATTTATCTGAATAAAATAACCGCACGTGTGAAAAAATGTAAGCCAAACAGAATCAATTGCTAGATTTTTAAAGGCATTTAAGAATCTAAAACTTACAATTTATTTAAAAGGCAACCAGAGAATCTTAAATATCCCAAATATTTTGAGAGATGTCTGTTCATATTCCAGAATCAGTAACTGCACTCCCTTCCACAAAATTTTTGCAGGTCTCACCCCCAGGCAAACGTGATTGTAAGTAAAGAAGTAGAAAATATCACAAGAATTAAGTATCTGACCACCATTTAGGATAACATACTTTTAAGATATGATCTATTTTTCAGGAAACAATCTTTTCTCCATAGTAAATGCCTCTGATATGTATTTTCTTAACCCCTGTTTAATCCAAGTTTTATTGTTCAGCAGTAACCAGCTGGCCCTGCTACTGCATAAACAAAGCTCTGAATGGAAAGCACCTTGATACCATAAGTCTTGAACTCTCCATTACTCTATATACTGGTTCTGGAATTTATGCCTTATCTATTTATTTCTGCAAATCAGATTTGGCACTAAGTGAAGAAGGGATTCCTTGTCAACAAGTGCAGGCCCATCCCTGATCAATGACTGGGGTTTGGGCTGAACACTTTCCTGTGTGTTGGCCTGTTTCCTCATTAAGTCTCCTCCCCGCCAGGCTCTGGATTTTGGCAGGTAATGGCAAAGAGATTCTGTGCCCTTAATGGAGACACGTGCTGCAGCACTGCCTCGATAAACGACTGGCACACAGAACAGGTCTCCTACACATGTACATTAAGCAAGCGGGACAGTGAAGGGCTTGTAAAGTGAGCGGAGCACGGCCATTTCCCAAGCCTCTGCTGGTCAGGCTCAGGAGAAATCCGTCAGGCAATTTCCACTGGCCTGGACACACGATGACTGGGAGGCAGTTCCTACACACCGCATACAAACCTTCGGAGCTCAGGCATGCACGGAGGAGAGGAGTTAAGCATGCCCCAGCTGTGAGAAAGGCTGAACTGGAGCTTGTGCCCCCGACACCAGGGAGGCCAAGGTTTCACCAAGTGGGCTCAGGCGCACCTGTCCCCTCCGGAGCTGACAGTGCTCCTTTTGTCCTCACCTTCCCTCAGCCTGGTGTCCCAGTGTCCCCACTACAGCCCCGAGCTTCCCCACAGGGCCATGCCCTTCAGGACCAGCTCTGGCGGTTTTACCTCAGGCTTCTCCCTTCCGACCTGCCGTTCCCTCAGGGCACGCCCGAGCGCCCGCAAAGTCACTTCCTGTGTCGCCGCGCAGATGCGAAGGAAGGTCCGAACGGTGGTGCTTC
>NW_010100198.1:0-41635 GCF_000699245.1 Pterocles gutturalis
GGGGTTGTTGTGACCAAAGTGCAGGACCTTTTTTTTTTTTTTAGCTTGAAGGTTGTAATATCAGTGTGATCTTCGGTAATTTTTTTCCCCCTTTATTGCATTTACTAGACTTTTTGTTTGCTTGATTGTTTCCCAAGTTGCAAGCTGAGCATCTGAAACCCTGACAAATTCTAGTCAAGAAAAAGCAGCCAGAAGCCTGGGTGGCTCCAGGGCACACGTGGGCTTCCACACCTTTGTGTCCCTGGGCACTTCTGAACTTCTTCCACTTCCACAGAAGTTTAGAGAACAAAAGCATTGCTCTGCTTACATCTCCAGATGCTTCTTGCTGTCCCCACAAAAAGCTCTGCTTCAGTTTAAGGGACATCAAGAGCTGCTGTCTGGTTGCTTTCTTTTTTTTCCCCCCCATCAAATGGTTTAAAATCTTGATAACCTCTAACCTAGCTGTCAAATCTTGTACGCTTAAGCGAGAAAACCCACTGACGTCAACAGAACTACCCACATGAATAGTTACAGCTTGATTTGGCCTTAAGGCTTTAGATGTGTTTAAACCATTTAGATCAATCCTAGGCCTCAGATTGCTTTTGCAGTTTCAACCATTTAAAACAAGCAGCAGCCTGGAGGAGGCCACAGAGGGAGCACGGTGGAGACAGCCGAGCTGCCACCGCTTTAGTCACTGTGGAGTGTGTTTCGTGGCAGTCCAGGTGCACCGACACCAGCTAAGGCTTTCTGTACACACCCTGAAAAGCCCTTCTTCAGGGGGAAAAAAAATTAAAAAAAAAAATCAGACAAACCAAGCCCTACCCCACATCTTCAGTCCGGTCGTTCTGCAAGCAGCCCCAACCACTTATTTCAAAGCAAACAGAAAGTGTTCAGCAACCGAGCACAACTCGGAACACTCTCCGAAGTGCCAGCTCTACAACAGGCTGCTGGGAGAAGCCCCGTGGCCGTCAGAAGTTGCGCTAACAGGACTGCAAAGCAGGGATGCCGACACTTCCCACGGTGAGCAGAGCTTCTACAGAAACCAGCCATCTTCCCCCAAGGAAACCCAATAAAAATAATAATAATAATACCCCCCTGCCCCTGATGACTGGGGACCTAATCTCTGGGGGAAAGATGGTGTAATACATCCAGCGTGTGAGTCACAATCCTGTACAAACTGGGTGTTCCATTTCAGCAGCCCCACCGGCATCAATATACTCCAGAAATCGATCAAACCCAGGCCAATCTGTTAAGATACCCATTCAACTCCTAACTTGCACTACATAAAAGGCAACATTTGCACCTTGGGCTTTAGCAGTGGAGGGTTTGAACACAAGTCTGCTTTGAAGAGCAGGTTTTGTTAACCTCACTTTTTTCCTTTGTACTGAGCTGTCACTGACATTTATTCTCACTCGTCACTGACAATCCTCAGGACAACTCCTGTAATCCTTTAAACAACCAGCTCGCTGCCAATGGCTTTTATGCAATATTACACAGAGAACCTGTCAGACTACTCAGCCTTGTAGGTCCCTCCCAAAAAAGAGTCCCGGATCCTAAAAGAAGAGAGTGCGCTTGTTGGCGGCAAGGCTCCTCCTTCCATCTCTCTTTGCCTCCACGTTCAGCTACAGCACCTCGTAGCACACAGAGATTCACTCATCACTACACTGAGATTCACTCATCACTATGCAACTTGGCTGTCACCAAGATAAACAGGTAAAGCAGAATGGAAGAGTTACCGATATGTATATGGCATATACCCATCTGCAAGGAATATATGTATTTTTTAAAACTAACCCCCCCCCACCACAACCCATCACTCTGCAGTGAACACAAATACCACATGTGGGAACGTGCAGACTACATCCCTACCATAAACCTTAACAAGCCTGACTCCTGCAGCGCTGCTCTGTACCCCCCAAGCTATGTTCAGGGTTATCTCCAGCTCTGTCTCAGCCCTGACCTCGTGTGCTGGCACCCTGTGTCCTTTCCCATCCCCTACACACTCTCCCATGCCTCTCACCTGGCCCACTGGCCAGACACAAGGCAGTACATGTCACGACAGGCTCAGAGACAAATGCACAACAATCTCCCGGTTCCCAAACACGCTTTTTGGCCAGCTCTGCCTGGCTGGCAGGGAATCCCCAGCAGAAGTAAGAGCTGAGCCCTCCTTGTGTCCCCCAGAGGTGGGTATTACAGGGGTGCTACCTGCTGCCAAGTCCTGCAGAGCCTTCAGGAAGATCTTGCTGCCAAATCGCTTGAACACGGCTCCTGGACTGACAAGTAAGAGGGGACTTATACAACGAGAGACCATCTCACTCTGAAAGCCTTCTTGCCTTGGGCACCCTCCTTGAAATTACAGGGAGATTGTAAATCATCCCCACACCAAGCTCCGTAAAGCCCAGAACTTCTCAGCTAACACGCTGTACGTTGAGGTGTGATTACGTTAATACCTCTAAGATGATGATGTGGACATCCTTGTGTCTGCACAGGTCAGGCAACAGAGGAGATGACTGCTGACTACCTCAAAGAAAGTACAACAGCATTCCTTCTGTGTAATCTCTGCCTGGACCTATCTGTCATCACAGAAGCCTGGCCACGAAGCTCTATTTTAATATGGTCTCACTGAAAAGCATTCTTCTATCTACTTCCTCTTGTTTATTATTCTTTCAAATATCTGATAAGATACTTTTCAACTGTGGCTATTCACTTTCTGTTTGCGTAGGTCTTGGGTTCATCACAAGCTACAAGGTCAGCATTAATCTAAACAATGGTTGGTTGTGGGCGATTTTGCCAAGTGGAAAACACTCTAAAGGCTAGATTGTTATCATCAATAGGGCAACGAGCAGGCGGGAGAAACAAGCCCCACACACACACGTACGGCTGAAGCAGAGATACTCAGATGCCAGGTCATGGGTGTAGCATACGCGCTACAAGCCACAGCTCCTGCCCAGGGATAATTTTGAAGGAAAAGGAGGGAGAGGAGAAGGAGGAGGCTCTCTTCTGTCTCAACATGTCAGTGTGGCCAGCTGGCCACGCACCCGTGAGGAGGATGGAGGAGCCATCCAAAAGGTGCAGGACGCTATCTGCCTGCTACCTGCAGAGCATATCTGAGGCAATGAAACAGCTTGCAAAGCACGCCTTTCCCAGCTGTGCCCCGCACTGTCACCCAGCCCACCGCAAGATCTTTTATGGACAAGGTACTGAAAATGCCCTGAAGAAAATTCAAAACCAAAAAACAAAACTCAGTAAAACACGCAAAATACTAAGTCTGCACTAAACCTTTAAGAGTAATTGCTTTGAGGACTGCTGATTGATAGCAGATACAAAAGAGTAAAGCTCCACTGGTTTGTAATATCAAAATATTATAACTGTATTTACCGTTTGTCATTTGCAGAGCCAAAACCTTCCAAAATACACTCCCTGAACCTGGAAAGCTTGCAGCTTATCTCTCGTCCTTTACATTCGCTTCTTCAAAACACACCCCTTCCTGCACTCTCACCAGCAGTGACTCACACCAACCTCATGAAAAAAAAAAACACCCCAACAGTAAAAAAAAAAAAAGACTACTACTAATCAAACCTTGCTTATGCAAGCAATTTCATAACACTGTTTTACACAAATCTGTTTTCTGTAGGTCATCTGTCCACGAGATACACCATGTTTCGCCTTCCCTACATGTATGCTTCTCAGGTGGGATGAAGCATCAAGTCTGTAGCACCCATCTACTACCATTAATAGAACAAACTGCAAGTGATATTTGTTCTCTGGGTTTTGTTTGACCTCCAGATTGGCAGATCAACTTTTCCGGAGTCTAACGCTCTTTGCAAAGGGAAGGGAGATACAAGCACTGGCAGCACAGGCAGCCCAGCCAAAGAGAGTTAACCCTGACTCAGGAAAACAGCAGCTCAAGAGGATAAATCTCTATGGCAATGTAAGTGTTGGTCTCTCTAAGAAGAATGGTAGCTAGCGCTTTTCTGTGATTGTTATTTTGCAATGAGAGCCAGAAATCACCTAAATAATTTTTTTTCTTCTGTGCAATATTCATGGTTCGCACGAGCTGCTACCTTAGGAGAGATCTGCTGAGGAGGCCGTCGAGGGAACCATTCCTAATTCTCTCAGTAAACACCTCTGAGATAGATATCCTGTTCTCTGTATTACTTTTATAAACACCTGAAGTAAAAATATTTACATTATGAGTTAACTATTCTCTGTGATTGTGCAGTAACCTTGGGCTGACAATCCATATTGTGGGTTTTTTTTAAATCCCATTTTGTTCGGCGATTGTTCAGCACACAATGGCCTGATGGCCCAGCTGCAGCCAAGAAACACACCACAAAGCCCAGGAAAAGCCCAGGCACCCAAAACTGATTCTCTGGCCATCGTAACGCAGCCGCCCAGCTAGCAAGGCCAGTTATCTAGTCCCTCTCAGTCAGATCAGCTGCCAACAGCTCCAAAAAGATCAAAAGATGTGCTGGGGATGGCAGGGCTGAGGGGAAGTCATCATGACTTCAGCCATCGTGAAGGGTGCCAGTAGAGCAGCTGCTGATTGAAAGCTTTATAACCATGGAAGATTTTTATATGTTGAGGTAAGCCTCCAAAGCAGCCAAGGATGAGGACTCAGCTCTCGCAGCATCAAAGCTGTTGCATTTGGGGCAATTACTTTGAAATAGTGAACTTTGAAGGGAAGAAGGTGAGGAGTTAATTCAGCCTGTATTACAAGTAGTTTGCTACTCTTCCCTTCTGCGGCTCTACACATCCTCGCATACTTCTAGCACACTCACTCAAGCAAATTTCCTGCAAGGATATTTAATCCTATTCATCAAGAACAAGGTCAAGGAGGGAAGCAAGATTAGATATTTCAAAAGACATGTGACAGTTCCCTCCTGTTGTCATAACAAAGAAAGGTACTTTAAATCAACACTGCTAAACTGAATTCAGATTTGAGCAGCCCTCCCTGCAGAAGAATCACCCCCCCCCCCCAATGCCTCTCTCATTTTGAGACAGTAGGCTGCAGTCAGGGTTACATCACGACTATACATGGCCTTCCCTTAGCAACCAGCTTCGCTTTATTGATTCTATGATAGCTGATTATTATGGCAACAAGCTTAATTTTTACTGTTTATAAACTTTTCAAAAGGCCATCAAGAAAACAGACATAAAAGCTGCTTTTTTCTTGGCTATTTTTGTGGTGTATGCAGAACTGATGAAGCTACTGGGAGAAAAATGACAAAAATGCAACAGGGAAGGAAGACAAAACCCCAAAATCCCAAACTAACAAAGGGAGAACGTGCCTGTGGCTGTGGCAGGGATACCTGTACTCTCTTCTCAGCTCTGCCATAAGCTTCCTCAGTGACCTGGATGGGAACTGGGTCTCCCACTATCATTCATGCTTTGGAAAGTCTCTCCCTCTCCAGCTCTCTAGACCTTACCGTAAAATTTTCATTTCAGAATCTGTTTTGTTGTTGGGGTTTTTTTTTTTAATCCCCAGAAGAGGTAATGGATAACTTCTTAAAAAAGAGTTAAGAAACAAAAGTGAGATGAATGTTTTTTTAAAAGTAGAGGATTTGCAGGCAGATGGTTGCAGGATTTCATCATCACCTGGCAGAGAAACCTCCCCCCCAGCTGTGTAGCTGTAAAGATACCCAAGTCAAAAGTGCACGTCCATCCTGCAGCAACCCAAAAAGCAATGATCTGGCTTTCTTCAAGCCTATGCCATAGCGCTGACCTGAAACCCAACACAAATTAGATCAGAGAACTACAAGATCACACATCATATTCCTGCTCCAATCACTCAAAACATATTCCTTGGACAGCTCTGCCAGAGTATACCCTGATTCCACCTGCACTCACAAAGTCCTTCTTAACCCCACAAGAAACACAACAGCAAGTTTGTAAAGTAAGCAAAGAGCAGACCTTACGGTGGCCAATTTCTCGTTGAGAGGTTTGTCTAGAAAGAATTCCAACTCATGTGATGCATGAGACCCCATCTTATCATTAAAAGGAAATATCACTTAGTGATATTTCAAATTTCAAGACAAGGAATAGCTAACTAAACATCAGCATTTGAAAATAAAAGAACAACATTTCCTCTGCTTCACCTGAGTTACTCATAGGTACCTCATATCACTTGTGCTTTCATATGGAGTTCTCAGAAAACGGTTTGATACTATTTTAGAAATTAAAATAATGGCCAGTTTTACACCATAATTTGCACTAGGTCTGTGTGAGCAAACTACTGCATTTCCTGAACAGCGCAAATATTATCCTTATGAATGAATCAACTATTTCCAAATATGGATTGGAAAATATTCAGCTACCAGATATTTGCAAGAGCAAGCACCAAAACAGGCTCAGAAGTCCGATACAGATGTCTAGGACTCAAGAAAGCATTCCATCCAATCAGTCGCTGGATTTAGAGTCCGTCATCTCTCTGAGTCACTCATTTCATTGCTATTCTTCACTTACTTTGGGTGCGGACTGAAAGCAGTTGCTCTTAGTTCCTGAAAACACTATGTTGTGAAATTCCTCCACCCCAAAGCAAACAAAACAGAGAAAAAAAAAAAAAAAAAAAAAAGATTGCCGTTTCCTTCTGCAATGAGCCTGCCCCCTTTATGCAGCAGCTTCTTTTCCACCTCCCCAGTTCTGCTGCTGTACATGGCAAATGCCTGCTGCCGACTAGTATTGCCCATCTCCTAAGCTCTCCAGGTTCCTACCTCTCTGCTCTACTCAACAAGAATTATTGCAGGGTTTTGTACCGGTGCCTGCAACTGTAGACTTTGAGGCCTTGCATCTGTTAACTGTGTTCTCTCATTAACGTTCCCACAACAAACAAAAGCCTTAAAAGTCTCCTTTCTTCCTGCTCTTTTCATAATGATGCCCTTCATTCTCTGTCCATCACAGCTCATACTTTATCCATCTTTTTTCCATTATAAGTTCAAAATCTCAGCATTCCAAACCAGCATCCAAACAAAAGACTCTCCCGATACGAATGCCATCTCAAATCAATTACCAGGGTATTCATCCTTCACAATAATATCTCTGTTATATTCTCTTCCTATTGAGTTCAAAGATTACACTGCGGACATGCTTTTGGGGTTTATGGTGGTGGTGGGGAGAGAAAACTCTCATAGCCAATAGTCAACAAAATTGTGTTTTTGAAGTTTCTTAAAACCTAAGCAAGAGGAGCAAGGAGAACCTTTTTGTTACATTTGTACACTGTACATAACACAGAAGCGCCTGACACACCCGCAAGGTGCTGCCAGAATGCAGTCATCATCAGCCAAAATCAAATTCAGTGTGAGGAGGATGACATTTCCACTGGAGAAAGTAAGAACTGCACCTGCATTTAGCCCTCTCTGAATCACATTACTCCGAGACAAATGGAGACCACAAAGAACACTTGCCTCATAAGAAAAGCAGCAGGTCCAACAAACCATCAGCAACCACGCATTAGTTATCATCATTAGCCATTTTAAGATTCCGAGGTTTTCTTAATTAAGGGATGGATAGTTTGGGTTATAATAGAAGATTCAATAAAAGAGTCTAATAACTGTTTGTGCCAGGAATCTCCGTTTAAGTATCTTTGTAACACTTGGATTATTCTTGACAATTTGATATACACAATAAATGTTTAAAGCAGTTGAATGGGACTATGAAAGCATTTTTTGTATTATACTTAAAACAAGCAATCCACTGCTATAACATGCCAAACGTGAGCAAGATTATGCAATAACTCACCAATACAGGTAACACTGCGCTGACAACTCAACTTGCCCTTTTCTAAATACCTTCCAAAATGTTTAACACATTCCAGACTGTACAGTCATGCACGTTGACTAGGACTGGGTACACTAGAACCGTAAAGAAATATCCGCAGCCTCCAAAAACCACAGCACACTTCATGATTCATTCTCCCATATCAAACCTCATGTTGTTTTTTTGCCTCTTCCTACTGTTTGCATCTCAAGTTAAAGCCCTCCACAGCTAGGATTCTCCTGTTATTTGTTCTGCACTCCTAATAAAGCCCTTTGGCATCGTATCAACATCAACAACACAAAAACAAATAACAGAAAGTGCTGATTATAGGCACGTTTATCAGACCTCTGAGCCCACCACCCTTTAACCACAGTTTTCTATGACACTGTCAATATCTCTTCGTAGGCAGCCAAAATTATATCGTAGAGATGCTGCAAAGACCACGTCATGAATCACTTTGCTCCTTCATGCAGCTGATGTGTTTGAGAATACAAAACTCCAGCACTGAACCAGCGGACACCAGGCTCAGGAAGCTGGTCTGTGTTAGAAAGGCCTCGCGGTCAGCACCCAGTAGTTAAGCACTGATTTATTCTGGTTTTCAGTCTGCTCTGGATAAAAAAACAAGCCTTGGAGGAAAGGATTTGGGAGAGTTTTCTGGACAGAACTTTATATTTCCCTCCCTAGCAGAGGAGCACACACAGCTCATACAGAGGGTGGGGGCATCGTCCCAAAATGCGCTAGCAAAAGTGCACTTAGTTGTTTGTTTATACACTGTGTTATCGTCATTACATGGACAAAAAATGCTGAAGCAGCATGAAGTATCCAAAATCTCCTTTTGAAATTCCAGCTTTCAGGTGAACTCAGAAGCAACTTTAAGTTGGCCAGATGGTATGTCCTATATATTTCAAGTATTCAAATTGCAGACATGTTGTGGGCTAGAAGAAAAATTATTAGCTAGCCCAGCTCTCCTCTCTACAATAGCTTAACACATAATTTTAATATATGAACTGTATTCTTATACTTTAATGTGCTCTTTATTCACATTTCCATTACCAGACAATAAGATTTAGCTTCTCTACACAAGTTACAATTTAATTCTTGCCAAATTCTAAGTTATTAAAGGATTTTACTCAAAAATTCCAAAAGAAAAACCACCTTTCTATGAGAAAGTCAGACAGAATACTTTTCATTCAAAAAGAAAGTTGTGAAAAGTGACAGCCCACAGGCTATGATCGAAATTGTTTTGAAAGTATTCATATGGTATCATGAATGCTTTTTATACGGTGTGATGGGTGTTATTGTCTACTACAATTACCATCTCGTAAACTTCTGAAACTCCTCAGAAATTAAGTCAGAACTTGATCCAATTGCCGCTGAAGTAAATACAGATTATTTCTGAAGACAAGACGGCTTTCTACACACTTGAAAATGAGTTCACCGTATTCCCAATGGACAAGCTAAGCATTAATAAGCTTAAATTTTAGCAAGAAAGATGTGGTTTTGATAGCAGCAAAAACTCCAAAGGTGAGGCTAGTGAAACACCAGAGTATATTGCCTGTGGAGGTCACTGGATACTGGTCACAGGAGGCATTGAAGACAACCGCCATCAGGATTCATTGTCCTTGGTGATCTGCCCTCAAAGAGATGGTCTTGATGGCCTCCAGGAGCTCCTACCCAATCTTTCTATGAACCTATGATCGCAAAAAGCAGTTTTACAAGTAGAATTAATGCAGCATGTTTCCTACAGATTTCTTTCCTACAGCTCCTAAATTCTAAGTTTAACTTCTTAAATAAGAAGTTTTGAATCTTTTTCAAACTAAAAATCTAAAAAAAAAAAGAAAGCAAAGAAACTTTATGACACTAAATTTCCTTAGCGAAGTTTCTGTAAAACACAAAGAGCCTTAAGTCATCACATGAATCACTGACAATTTAATCAGCTTCTGGGAGTTTGTCATCCTCATCAAGAGTTGAATTTAAGACCTTCAAAAAGTTCTTTCACTCCATTTATGAACTGCTGCACCTACTGATTCAGCCACCCACACCACACTTTAGACTACCAGAGATTCAGACAAGAATCCAGAAAACTAATATTCATCTTAAAGGCTAAATGAGCTCCTACCAACGCAACCCCTAGGTCTCAAGAAGCAGCAGCAGCACCACATTTTCTTCAGATGGGAGAGCTTTATGAAACCATTAATAGTCCAAAATGGAGCATCATCAGGTGAGAGCTCCTTTTGCCCAAATGCAGAAATCTTCAGACATTTTTGAAAACCTTCACATGAAGAGCAGTGGGAGACCCTGTACACTGCAAGAGGCAGAGCAGGTACAAAATCCAGATTCATCTCATCTGCCCTAGAGTTCTCCTGGAAAAGAACTTTAGACTACAAACACACTTCAACCAGTTGTTACTTTTTAAAATAAAATTACCTAGCATGAATGCCATGGGACAGCTTTTTAAAACTAAATCTCTGTAGGTCACAATCTGCTCTTTTGCCAAATTAAATGAATACTGCCGTCAATGACAACCAAGCCCACAGTTCAAAGTTCTTGGGACAAGAGATCTTTAAACCCTAAAACATCAACATCTCAGATCCCCAAAACTGTGAGCAGTGCACTTCCTGATTCTTCTTCGGAGTGAAATGATAGCACCAACAGTGTAGATGTCCTGGTTTTAACCTTCTTTATTAGTTAGGTAATTGTCCTGGGTTCAGCTGAGACAGAGTTAATTGTCTTCATCACAGCTAGCAAGAGGCTGTGTTTGGATTTGTGCTCAGAAGAAAGCTGATAAAAAGTGATGTTTATGTGGCTGCCAAGGTCTTTCAGCTTCTCTGGCTGTCTGCAAACAGGAGAAGCTGGGAGGGAGCACAGCCCCAGTGACCAGCCCAGGATTTGATCTTAGGTTCGGGACTGAGACCCAAAGTGGCCAATAATATATCCCATACCATACCTGTCATGCCCAGTATAGAGGCGAGGACCCTCCGGAAGATCGGCCCTTTTGGTTCCGGATCTCTTTTGCTCCGGGTCATCTCACTCCAGGTGATCCCTCTCCCAAGGCCTTTCCCCCCCACCCCGGTCAGCTCTGGGTCTGGGACGCTCGGACTGTTCTCTCTGTTCCGTGAGTGCGGTTTCGGGACTCTCCCTGCTCCGGGATCGTTAGCCGGGAACAGGCTGAGCCTTGGTCATCGGGTGGGGGGCAGTATCACTGTGTGTCACTCATTTGTATATTTGTATATAGTACTATTTTCAATATTATTGTAGTTTAGTTATTAAATTGTCCTTATCTCAACCCACAAGTCCTTTTTTCCCTTTACCCCTTTAATTCTCTCCCCTATCCTCAGATGGGGGGGATTGGGTGAGAGGGTGTGAGTTGGCCCCCAGCCAAGGGCAAACCCATCACAGTAATTTATAATACACTTGATGAAGTCTTTGCAGAAAAGCCAGTGTTGAGATTCCTTAGCATCTCTGGACAAAGAACCTTGCTGAAGTACAAGCAAGTGCAACAATAAGTAGCAGGTTAGTTATTTCTTCTGGTTTCTTTGGAAGAAGTCTTGTATTTCAGCTTTAAACAAATGGTGACCCTTTAAGGTGAAGAACACCACAGCTGCATGACTTTTATGGCTCAATTTTGCTACAGTCTGAAAAAACCTTGAGACTTTTTCTAAGTAAAGGGTTTATATGTCACTGACAATACAAGTGCAAAGTGTTCAGTACCCCATAATTTGAGTACCTGGTACAATGTCATTCAGCTGCCTGCAGATTTGTGGGTAAAGTGCGATTGACACTTTTGAAAATGAGATCAACATATCTGCAATACCTCATTTTGTTTTCTGTTCCTTGACTTTTACTGACATCCAGTGGAGGCACACTCAAACCTTTTTCAAGTGCTTATACCAACTCTTTTCTTGTAAAGCACCTCCAAGTGAAGTTACCAATGGAATGGAAAACCTGCCTTGCATCTATCTGGTTTTCACAAGGTTCTTCCTTGTTTAGTCTGTTCACAATACACATTGCTTTACAAATTCAAACCTTAAAGCTGTTTCATTATTTTCAAACACCACTTATTCCCAGTTCTGAGAAAACCATTCTCATGGTTTAATTTTTGTTGCACTGATACAAGATTTCATATTCTCCTTTTTCTTCTTCTTCTCAACCAACAAATATAGGAAGACAGATTAGGAACATCTGCTTCAAAGACTGTGTCTTCATCACTGTCAGATGAAGCCATCTCTCTGTTTTCATCATAATTTGAAAGAAGACCCATGAATTATTTTTGTATGGGTGAACTCTGCTTACTGACTAGAGGAAGACTGTGAACACTGTAATTAAACCCTCACATAAGTACAAACAAGACACAGATGTCAAGAAGGGAGCATGTGGGATCCATTAATCAGACTCATCTTAAGACTAAATGGGAATTAATCAATCTTACCTGAGCCTTTTTTTTTTTTTAATCCTTCTCAACTAGTAATAGCTCCCAGAATCCACACTCGCTACTAACAGTTTAAACCCCAGCAATGCAACATAGTTCAGTGCGGTGGATTTGGTCAGGCTTTGCTTCTCAGCAGCCCAAAGCAAACCTAAAGCCCACACTTCCACATCCTACCCACACTACTGACCGTTACTTAACGGTATACTCAGAAAAGCAGAGGGGCTCTGAGATTTATATCATCCGAAATGCCTACACCCCTTTCAAAGAGAAAGGGGAAACATCTCCAGATTTGACAACATACCATTGCTAAAAACTGAAATACCCATATCTCAAGGTGGAACATGTTCTACCTTCCATACTTGCATGCAAATCCCACTTAAAAATGGAGCTCTGGACAATGAAGGCAGCAGCTAACATAGCCTTGTATGAAAAGCCTGTGCTCAACCACTGAATAGCGAAAAGCATGACAGAGCTCATTACCTGCAGTGAGCCATTTCTCACCATGGAAGGGTGTTCTTTGCCTAGGCAATTGTTAATTAACAGCAGGAGTGGGAGACTTAATTTTCTTTTGAAACTTTTTTTTTCCTCCAAATACATAAAATGTCTTTGCATATTGCAAAGGGAGGTTCAGCCCTCAGTTTCTCAGGTAGGTGGGTTTGACCTGGATACTTAGGTTTCAAAGCATGCACATGGCTTACGGTGCTGTATGAACCATTCAAAATCTGGATCAAATAGCTAGCAACAACGGACAAGACAGCTCCCACAATAATGCCTACAGAAGAGAAGAGACATGAGCTCACACTGGGGGATACCGGTCTGGTAAGTGAACAGCAACAGGAAAACTGCAATTGTCTTTACAGTGAAGTAGTTGTAAGACAAACTGACACACTGGGTCCCTCTTTCTCTTTTTATATCTTAACAATTGGAATAAAAATAGCAACACCAAAGATGGGCTGAACTGGTTCAATACTATTGCTAATCTCCTCAAATTCAGGCATGTGTCCAAACTGAGTGGTTCAGTTGCCTCTGAAGAAAAAATAATTCTGCTAGATTCTCTTCATCTCAGCTCCAGTAAGGAGAAAAAAAAAAAAAAAAGTGGGCAGTATAATCATTTTTGTGTGTCTCTGTGAACGCAAGAGCAGGAACATGTTTTCTGAAATACGTAATCACTCCCAAGACGGTGTCCTGGCATGTCTCAGATAATCCATATGACCTTCTGGCCTGTACCTCAAGCGGGAATACCTTCTTCGCTTGTTTTCTTTGGCATGGATCTCCCTCTTACTTCACCTCCAGTTCTAAGCTTCCTGCTTTCAGAAACTATCTCCCTAACAGACAGAGAGTGCTGTCTAGCAAGGCTGGATGGGATATTTCTCCATGTACTGAAATTAATACTTTCTGTA
Organism: Pterocles gutturalis; assembly: GCF_000699245.1. NCBI lineage: Eukaryota > Metazoa > Chordata > Aves > Pterocliformes > Pteroclidae > Pterocles > Pterocles gutturalis. Next base: position 13,564 of record NW_010100198.1, read on the forward strand.
AAGCCTGGGGTTGCTAAACAAGGTATTTCCACCCATCCTGCTCATCAGAGAGAATTCCCTTCAAAAACAGCTTAACTGGCTGTCAAGTCTCATAGGTATCCTGATCTGTAGAGGTGCCATCTCATACCTATTAACTTCAAACGACAGCAGGATGTGGCCCTGACCAGAACTGGTCATTTCATTAGTAGTCACTAGTCAAGTCAGATCATTAGTAGTCTGTGCGCACAGCCCTGTTAGCCTCCCTGGGGTGCTGCACTGCACTCCTCAAGGGAAGGACTGATAGGAAGCAGGTCCCTAGGATGAAATCCTGATGCAATTCCAATAATATCCAAGTTCAGCTTTCCGTAGAACTGAGGAATGAGAAACAAACGGGACAATTTCTTGACACACTGGCAGGGGTCCACACCGCCTTTCCATAGACATTTCACCTGTGGGCAGCAGACCTAGGTTGAGAATCTGCATCCAGTTCCTGCAGTTCTGCTCCTCCTACTGCCCCACATCCCAGCTACAGGCCCAGCCATGACCATCTCTCCAGAAAAAAACCTAGGTGGCCATCACCCACTCTTGCTTTGGGGTGGGACATGCTCTTACTGCTACATGCTGGTTTATGGTGGAGCTCAACTCTTATGCCACCTCACAGAGCAGCTTGAATGACGATTGAACTAACAACAGGCAAGGCTGTGATATTGAAAGGAAAACTCAAGGAAAGCTATACAAGGCTTTTGCCTGAAGCTTGCAGATTAAAACAGAAGCCGTATTAAAAGACAACAATTTGTGACTACCTGCACCACTCCCTATATACCCTGGGATGCACTAATTGCATTAAAATCCTAAATGACTTTTAGGAGGAGAAAAAAACATCATAAAGCAGTAACATTTCTCTACTTAAAATGCATGGAAGCAAACAGAAGTGACAACATTGCAACCCCAGGACTCCATTTTCCCACATTGTATGCAACTGACTCCAAAAGTCAACTCCACCCTTCTCAGGCACTCCTAAGCCCTAATACTGATTTACAGGCAGGGTAGTCAAGCTCTCTTTAGAAAAGTAAATACTTCTAAAATGCAAGCTATCAGACTACTACAGACAGAGAGAATTACATTGCTCTGATGGGTTTGTTTGGATATTAATCACATAGTACTGAAAACAGAGGACATTTGATCATTACTTGCTTTTAGTTGCTGATGAATAGAGAAGGTGGAGAAGTTAAAAAAAAAAAAAAAAAAAAAGAAACCACAAACATAACCCAAAACCCAAATACAAACCCAAAACAAAACAGGCAAGCCCATAAGACTGTCTTTCAGAAAGGACACAGCCAAATATTTATTAAAGTATTCATTTTACACACAAACTGCCTTGATACGTACCATACTTTTCATTGTTCCAACTCATCCGAAATGCCAACTGTAAGCAGCACGCTAAATACATGGACAACCTCTCTCATTTTATTTTACATGCAGCTCTATGGTTTTTGCAAGGTCTTTCTTGAAAACCTTCTGCACTCTTCTCAGTGAGTTATCTAAACCACGCCTATCCTTGCTGGAGAAGTTTTAACATGGCACAGCCTACATCCATGATTTTATTACTAAAGATTGATTAACAACACCTCGCTTTACGCGCAGGCTACCATCACAATGGAGTGAAGAGCAAATTGTTAGTAAGTGTCTCAGCATACACTCTCTGAAATACAAACTGACATTTCGATTACGTTCTATGCAATTCATAGCACAAAAGGACTCACCCTCGTACTGGAGGTTAGACACCAGGACAGCATACGAATGTAACTTTTCAATAATAATTGTTCTGCATACCTCAGATTTGGGGTCCCGGTTTATGATCCACATCTTGGAACAAAATCTGCCTACGTACCTGGAAACTTCAGCTTGCCAGCTTGTGTGAGCATCATGTTCTTAAACATTAGGTATGCCAGATGAGTGCAAACACTTCCGTAAACATTAACTCGGGTAACTTGGAAAACAACGTGCAAGTTAGACATTGATGGAAGGAATTCTGAACTCTGCTCCTTTCTGAGAAAGTTCTGCCGCTTCAGTAAAAGCCACAGGCTGATGAGGGATTTGGCAATCCTTTCTGCTCCCACACTGGAGCAGTCTATGTCAGGTGCAGCGTTACAGCTTCACGTGAATTATGAACATCAAGGTTTAAGATCAGATTCTTTCCCTTGTAGAGGAATCCTATTTCCTTACACATCCTTCATCACCAGTATTTAAAAGCACTTAACAACAACTAATCCTTAATTCCTACTACTCGCAAACTTTAGTGGGATGCATGATGGAGTTAAAAGGAATTCACTGTCATTCCCCGTCCTTGGCAGGTTAGCTGCAGGAGAAATGAAACCAGCAAGGGACTACTAAAACATCTGCTCCTGGGATGGCATGCCTTGGCTTGGGAGGCACGCTTGAGGCTATTTTTGTTTTTATATAGCCGGCATAGGGTCCCACAAGTACAACTACTTCAGGGAGCTGCAACACAGAGCTCTGCTTTGTGACTCTACCTATGCCTCTGCCAATCACTTGTAGTGTCATGGCTCAGACAGCACAGAACCATAGAATAGTTTGTGTTGGAAAGGACCTTTAAACGCTATCTAATCCCGCAATGAGCAGGGACATCTTCAACTAGATCAGGCTGCTCAGAGAACTATTATAACTCAGAACCATTAAAAACTTCTGATCCATACATAAATAGCACAATGTTAAGCAATATATCTCATGCTCAGGTTTTCTTAAAATAAACTAATTATACCCATAAGAATATAAATTCAGTAATACCTTGACCCAATAGTGAAGTGTCACAGATTATTTATTCAGTGTTTCAGAGTGTCTGTTTTAGTTGGGCTGTACATTAGAAACCACACGTGCCATTAGGTGTTAGCAAGAAAACACAGTTTTACCCTCTCTTACAATGAAAGTCTAGACAAGTGCAGATTTCCCGGGAGGTTTAAGCAGATTCATGCCCCCACCAGCAGAAGTGTGGAGTGCAGACCTCATGCTGTCTGATGTGCAGCCATGCCTCCCTTCAACACCGACCTGAGGTGGCTCCTCAACTTGAAAATGAATTATTCGGCTACAAGAGAACTTTTTAAAACAAAACTAGATTGTTGTCATTCAAGAGTCAAAAGGCCCTCACGCTCTAATTTTAAAGAAGATTTTGATGCAGGATGTGTGGAAGCAAACCAACCGATGCAGGAAATGCCTTCCTGACACCCAAAATCTTTAGAAAATACGGGATTGCAAGCAATAACAAACAGCATGATGCAAATATAAAACGTAAAGAGTTCATGTGCATCAGGAAAGCAAACAAAGACTGAATCTTCAGATGAGCCAATACAGACATCACCTGCAAGAAATCACACATGCAGCCCAGGCCAGCTAAGGGCACACTGCACAGGTTTTGTACCACGCACAAGCAAAAACCATGAAGACACATTTGGGTCAGATTCATATTATACCAAGCATAGGTAAGAAATGCTTCACAGTAAAACCAGAAACGTCGTTTCCTCTTAATCATCTTTCTAGAAATAAAAGGCAAATGTTGCTTTTAATTATCACAGATTAAAGAAAAGGCTATTGAAATATTTTTTTTCCATAATAAAACCGTGCAAAGCTAGGTCACAGCTGGTCTTTGCACAAATATACAGCAGGTAGGAAACGGAAAAAGAATGTGGGTCTTTCTCCTAACCTACTGTCAGGAACATGCAGTTTCAGTTCCTGCTTTAAAGGATAGCAACAATTGCTCTATTCCAAAGCATGCCCAGGGATAAACACACCCCACCAGGAGTTTTGCAGGAGCGGGAGGTGTTTCACCAGAATCACTGAGGAGTTTTATAATGCTCAGAGTTAAAGCAGGACAGCTCGAGCAGCAGAGAAACAGCCCTGAGCCTGAAAATAGGGTGCAAACTCTAAACAGAGAAAATGATTAATCAACTGGAACCAGCTATCAAGAGAAGCAGTAGACTCTCCACCCCTCGAGATCCTTGAATCATGTCTGAGAGCTTCTCTGGAAGATCTGCTTAGCCGAACAAATGGTTTTTGTTTGCCAAAAGGCTCCTCTCTTAAAATCTTTAGATGCTCTCTTAGAATAGCAATCTGCTTTCTTCCTGTAATTTAGGTCATCTCCAGTCATTTTAGTTCTCTGGTTGGGCTTTTTTCATGATGTTACAATTAAGAACTTATTATTGGGGGAAAAAACAAAACAAAACAAAACCTGCGCTCACTATATTAAACGAATGATGAGTAAACCTGTGTGAGGCTTGGGGTTGTTTTTCCCCCCCCCCAGTTCAGTTGTTGAATAATAAGAAAAACTCTTGTGCTTGGACTAAACCAAATTTATTTTTTGTACGAGAGACAGGTGAGGGAAGACAAGGACGTTTCCAGTAGAATGGACCCTCTTTCACGTTTCCAGTCTTTCCTCCTTGTATTGAAACAAATACACTGCTCACGCTTACACACGGTGTAATTTGCTTTGAACAATTATAAGAGTGAAGGAGGACAAGCAAGGGTTAGACTCACAACTTGAAAGAAGCCGTCACCTGTCTCTTCACCCAGTATCAGACTGGTCAGAGCACTTACACACATCAATCTCAGTACCCACTTCAAATTCTCTTTATTGTCCAAGGTGATTTGATTACATTTATTTTATGTTTAAGAAAAACTTCCAAGCCTCAAGTCGCAGAACATCCATGAAAATCTCTACAATGGCTCCTGCTAGAGCTGTTCTAAAAAATTAAACATAGCTGAGAAAATGACCATATTACAGCACTCACACGGGGGAGCTGGGATCGATGCATTTCAGACCTCCTCTGTCAACCTAGGCCAGCTTCCACAGGGGAGAGTCATACGCCCTCCCCCAGAACATCCTCCGCTAATTTGCTTGTACTCTTGGGCAAATAGAAAATGCAAACTTTCAAACCTGTGCAGCAGAGAATTTAAGGCTCCCATTAGACTTAGAGATAGAAAGGTCCTGATCATTTTACCCAATCTCCTTCCTCTCCTCCCTTCCACTGAAAACTGACTGCAGTATTTGACCCCAATTTTCAACTCGTCTCAGGACAACAACTTGCAAGAAAGGTTCTTTTCACAGAAGTGGATCTTTGAAGGAAAGAGAAAGTAGTCAATGTATGAAAAGCAAAAGGAAAACCTCCCTTGCCCAATTTAAGACATAGGTGTTTTTTTCTGCTTTAAAACAGAATTAGCAACAATTTTGTCATTTTTTTAACACATATGCAACTGGAACCTGTAAGGTTCTGATTTTCTTCTTGCTATCACCGGTCTTGCTCATTTTGTTCTCCAGATGCAGCTTGAACATCCTAATCCAGCCTCTCAATTTCTGTAACACTTAAACTCACACTTTAATTTGGGACATGGGCTTTCAAACCCACTTGTCTAAATGGAGGGATTAAATTCTTTAAACTCTGGCTTAGCTGTACTGAAGCAGAAGTAAAGCTTCCTAAAAAGCCTTTCACATGAGTAGCCAGCTTTACAGTTTCAGTCTCCAGACTGAAGGATGGATGGAGAAAAAGCACCAGTGTTGTGAAGAAAAAAAACCAAAAACCTTTAAACTGCAGTTTATACTCTTGTATTAGACTTTTGGCAAAGTCAAGATTCAGGAAGAGGATAAAACAGACCTTATGAAAGGTGTATAAACTGTACTAGAACATGACAGGAAAGTCACTTGTCTCCAGCAATATTTTTCTTTTACACATATAAATCAGGCTGGATCTTTTAAGACACTACAAAATCAAAGTAATTCTGTACATCAACAACCTACATATGCTTCAAAAGCCAAAGGGAGTTTTGCTACCAATATCTGTGGCAGATGCAACAATGCTTAGAAAGTATAATAATTTATGTAACTTACGTTTTAAGGAGTATTTTTATCTGAAATTCTCTCTCTTTTAGGTAAAAAGCATTGGAGAGGAAAAAAAAAAAGAACTAATAAAAAGCCTTAATGAATTTATCACAACAAATTCTGGAGAATGTAATATCCCTAATATCATATACATGAAACCATGGACCAGTAAGGTAAACATCTGTCTTTGAAGAGGCTGAAGAATTTAAACCAGACTAGTAATGATCCACAACAGTTGTGCAGCATATTACAAATATTTCTTTTAAATAGTTCAAGATCTTGTAACAGAACATCCACAAAAATGGTATATTCTTTTGTTTAAAGGTTTGTTTCTAAATTGTTTCAGAAAGCTTAAATAATTTCATGGCACACCACTGTGAACTTAAATCAGAATTATACATGTTGCTAAATTTGCAATAGTAGAAACAAAATACAAAAATACCTCCTCGCTTTCTGCAGAACCCAAAAGGAATGGAAAATTTTTAAATCTCATTTATAAGTTTTCAAAAAGGGTTACTGCCATAAGTCCTGCATGTTGTTGCCTCGTGGATTCAAGTTCATTTCCTATTACCTAACTACAAAATCTACTATTTAGAATCAGTTCTTTATTTTACATGTATAAGTATAGCATCCTTGATTTTCATGAAAGTAGTCTAATTTGCAACAGAAGATGTAACCTTCACTGCCAAACAGTGAAAAGAAAATTGAAAGCCAAAACAGATTAAAAGGAGATAAAAATCAAAAAGCACTTCAACTGGAATGTAATTTTCCTTTGCTGGGGACAATAATCTGTATGCCTGCCTTTAATTTCTTATTAAAAGTAAGTTGTAAGTAACCTGCTTTAATATTCTTCTGTTAACCTACAGGCACATGGTGCTGCCTTTTTACCATAGCTATTGTAACAACTTTTTATTTATCTTCAAGCCCCAGCTCTCAGAGTCAGGTGATTGTACAAGGATCTGAACAGTCATTTAAGGAAATAGTGATTTCTAGTTCTGGTAGTTGTAGAGAAAAAAAAAAAATCCAAAAGTTTGGCTGAGTTATGCCCTAATAACTCAAAACTAGGTTATCACACACAGTGTGTTACTCTGAAATGATTTTGAAGATCCCTCTCCTTAGTTACAAGCTCTTGGACAATGACAAACAGGCACATGGCCTTCAGCCTACTTCCCAAGAGGATCCCCCAATCAACAGGAGATTATTTTCAACACACGAATGACATTTCTGTGCAAGAGAGAAATACTCATCACTAGACAGACTGCACACAAGTAAATCCTACCATTTCTCAAGCTGTTTATACAAAGGTGCAGAAAAAAATAAGGAAATAAAGGTGCTTGTACTTAGTCAAACAGTAGTCTCCTGGCAGAAGTAATCCTCCTGAGAAACTCCCTTATCGGAACACTTTGAAAATTAAGCGTATTTATCTTGCCTACTTCCTTGAACTCCTGAAAGAACTACTGTAGGTATTAGCTTCCCACCCACAGAGCAGATGTTTCTTCCCTTCGTTAGGGATTGGAAGTTCAACGAGATTGGTATTTGATTCAGATATGGTCATTGCATATTTTAAAAATGACTTCATTGAATAGTAACTGCATTAGGCAAACAGAAAGTGACAGCAAAACATGTTTCAGTCCCTAAATGTTAAATAAACCTGCTTTGGGCTGCAGTCTTCAGCGTGCGTTACAGAGGTATTTATGCATCGTTGGAAAATTACCACAGAAACTGAGTCATAAACCTCAGTTACATGAGGGTATGGAGTATCAAGGAGAGGCCTTTATAAAAAAATCAAAGGAGTCCCATGCGAGTTGAGAAGTCAGCAAGAACAGTTATATCTAAATATAATTTATGTGCTTTCTTGGCTCTAATGCAAATATTGCAAGTGAGAACGGCAGTCACTGATGGCCACGGAGTACACATGAACATGGAATCTGCTGGGCTGCAGAGCCCTGAACTGTCACAGTAAAAGCAGCACATTAAATGAAAAAAAAGCTAACTTGCAAAAGGCAGCTCGCTGAAAGTAGCAATTCCACCATTATAACAGAGCTCTGTATATTTATTATCACAGAGAGGCTTAACAGCTAGGGTGAAAGTTAAAATTATGTAACAAAAGGGAAAGCTTTGCAGAGCACAGCTAAGTTGATTATTGTAATTCATATCTGGAAGTGAAAACACACGTCCTGAAAAACTCCATCTGGCGTAAGAGGTGACAGCCTGTTCAGTAATCTTTATGCTCTCATTGAATACTTAATCCCATCGGAGTGGTGACATTCAAAGACCTTCACGGAATCTGGCCAAAGGAATCACTGCCCAGACCCATGTCCATCAGCTGGAAAGAAATCATTTTTGACTCATCAGGAAAAGACAAAAGATTCACCAGGAAAAGGCCTGAACACAATTTAATCACAGGAGGCAAATGAATGAGCAACAATTCTTGCTGCTTCCCAAATACACGGGAGTCTGATTTCTTTCTGCAATGTTTTCCTTTCCTCGCCTAGTACATCAAAGTAATCACACAATGTTGGCTTGCACAACAGTGAATGAGTGGCAACACCTGAATACGCTCAGAGGCAAAAGTTCAATAACACTACGAAGAGTCCATCACTTTCTCCCCAGCATCAATCCAACAGAAAGAAAATTTCACAATTGGAACCACACTCCATGGGAAATATGACATGAAGTCTAATACAGATAGTTTTGCTGTCATCATCAGTCAGGCTGATGACCACACCTATAGTCTTAATTTTTGCAATTAGGAGATAATGCCTGTGCCTCTTTAAAATAGATAAAGCAGATAATCTATGTGATTTCACAAACAAGCTAGAAGCTTAAATGCAATGCAGGTCTGAACTGAAAACCACTATTGCATGTAGAAATGAAAAGAACAGAAAACACCACATCTGAGACGGCAAGAAACCTAAGCATGCTTGCTGCAATTTGCCAACTAGGGACTGAGGAATCGCCATCCCAGAACACTAAAACACCTGATATAAGAAATTTCAAATCCAGGAGAATAAATGTTTAATACATTTTTTTTTTCCTATAGGGATTCCCTCTATAGAAAGAGATGATACTACATCACTAGGGAACCACAAGCATAGCATCTGCATTAAAAAAAACAAAGACGTGAGTGAGGTCGCTGCAAATTAAACTTAAGGCCTGAGATTAGATTAGCTTGTTCATAGTAGTATAAAAATCTTTAAAGCCAACATAAAATAAAATTAAAGACATAAGCAAAAAGGGAATTTGATAATATTACCATTTATCAAAGGCAGGTAGTGCCAGAACAGCCTATTCTTTGAGAGGATAACTAATTTTCTGGACAAATAAAACACAGTAGATCTTATCTATTCAGATTTTAATAAAGCATTTGGTGTCATGCCATGAGGGGAAGTTGTTAAAATGGAGATTGATACAGAAATATTACATGGGGGAAGATAGCTAAAGCAGATACTATGAAAGCCTCACTCCAAGCTGCAGAAGGTCTAATAGAGTTCCCCCAGAATTAATCTTGACACCAACAGTTTTTATCACAACCTTGGCACAAAAAATAAGCACAGGAGGATGAAATCTGCTGAAAAGACCAAGCCCTGATACTCAATAACACCCATGTTTCCATTCAGGAAACTAGAGTTCTCAGAAACAGGCTGAAATGAAGTAACAGGAACATCAAGTGATAAACTTCAGAACCCCAAAGCAGAGGTTTATTGTTCGGAACCAACACAGGAAAAGAAAGGGGAGTAATCCCAGGGTCGCCCACCATGGATCAAGGAGCCTAGAGAGGCAAATGTGGTTTAGCAGCGTGTCGAATAAGACACCTGACACACTTATTTCTCATCTGCAATGCTGTGTGTGCTTCTAGGTGCTCGCATACGAGAAGGAAATAGTCAAACAGGAGAATGATGCTACGAAAAGCAGAGGAACGGGAACTCTTTGCAAAAGGAGGCTCAAGAGAGTTTGGCTTATTTAGCTCAGCAGAAAAACTGAGAGGGAATATGATTAGCCCCTGAATACATATTTTTAGGCAGCAAGTTGGAATGGGAAGGAATAGTCTTCAAGCTGAAGAAGATGACATGTGAGCCAGAGTCCAAGCTGATTCTGCTTAGACCCTAGCTGGGAAAGAAAACCCCCTAATCTATCATGTTTGATATAAACTAAACTTATTTTGGAAATGACCAAAAGAGGATGGAAGAGCACTGGCCCCATTTCAGGCCAGTGAGCTGAACACTAGACAAACCCTTGGGCATATCTTCAGCTAGTTTTGACTATTATAACCAACCTTCAGAGCAGACTCTTGTGCAGCCAAGTTTCTGCAGAAACTGCCCAATGAAGGAAGTGGACTCAGCAGCAATTGCTGGACCAGTGACTATTTTGTGAGGTTGGAAATAAGGCACCTAGAGAATTTCAGTTTACCTCAGAAGAACAGAGTATTCAAACATCGCATGAGGAGCACTTCAAGTCCTACAGAAGCTCTGCTTTCACAGCAGTCTGAGCTGCAGACAACAGAAAGCAAAAAGAGTTTTAAAAATGTTATAAACAGCAGCGACGAAATGAAGGTTAGGGACTGTTTGAGGATCAGGATTTGCCATCTAATACAGTTCGTGGAGGGTGTTCAGCTTGAAATATGAATAAAATAAACTGTGTAATCTGAGAATCGAGAGTGAAATAAACTGGCAGATCTTATCAGTGATAAGTTGTCAAAATTTATCTGAACTTTAAAGACATGATGAAGGTGGCTCAGGGGGAGTGTGTACCATTATGCAAAATTAAGCACAGAATTTCAAAACCAGTAAGTCTGAAGGACAAGTTGGTTAAGTTAGTTGCAAGTAAAAACAGAGCTCTAAAAATTACAGGGAGCATAAAACTACAGCATTGTTACTTCTAAAAAGAAAAATCAAAGAAATGTAATGACGGTACTTGAAGTGCATAAAGGAATAATGAAACACAAATATCTAAGAGTATTAAGAGTAACAATAAAGTTTTGGGTTTTTTTTAAATATGTTGGAGGTTTGAAAAATGCTAGAGAATGAGTTGTTCCATAAATAAGGTGACAGAGTAAGGAAATATTTGCTATTGGAAAAAATAATTAATAGCATAATACATTCCTTTTTTGTATTTTAATTTCACAAGCAGAATGTTATTAAATATAAGACCTTAGAGAGCATACTGTGGTCATGAGAAATCCTGGAGGCTGAGATTAACCTAATACTCGTTTAATGTTAATGGGCATCTGAGCTCTCAGTTGAACTAAAATGTTGAATCTTGAGCTTGCCTTGCATTTTTCACTATTTTAAGAAGCTGAAACTTCTTTTAAGAGGAAAAAGCTCCATCATGGCTTGCAACAGAAATGCACATCTAGCCGGGAGCTCCTGTTAGGTCCACAGTTGCTTGCTGTCACTATGAACATTCATTCAGAAAGGATCATATTAGGAGCAGTAGTAAATCACCACCTGCTGACCACGTTAAGCTCAGTCTTTAGTAAGATCTCCAGACATTCCTTCTACGTGTGTCATTCCCAATCAGTAACAGGGCGTAAAAATAAGGATTGTATTCTCCCCCAAATGATGATTATTTCATTTTTCCTTGGCAGACTTAAGGACAAACAACTCAAAACCCCTCAGAAACAAAGCCATCTAAAATGAAACTTCTTCCTGCTGTTCAGCTTCTTTCAGAGCTTCCTGGGGGCAGCCGGTCGCTGTCTGCTCTCACCCACCAGCTCCAGGGGCCAGCTGCATGCTGGCAGGGCCACTTGGGGGGCTCCTGGGCAGACAGGACAGCATGCACCGGGGACAGGACAGAGAATCCCCATGAGAGGGAAAGGAAAGCAACATCTGTTCCTGTCAAGCACGTGGGCATGTTGGCAGAATTAAAGTTGCAAGAGGTATTCTCTCTTAAATTTTCAGATATAAAGAATGCTTTTATCATCAAAGGGCTTAGGGGCTTGGGGGTTTTTGGTTTTTCTTTGCTTGCCCATGTTTAACAATAAGAAATGCATAGGTGGAAGGAACAGATAGCAGCTCCAAGGAGCTACCTGGACGACAAGAGAATGAAAACCTCTCTCATCACAGGTTGAGCTGGACCAGAGAGACACTACTTAAATCTAGGGGTAAAACTCATTCAAAAAATTGACAAACGCACAAGTATTGAACAAGGACAGAGCTATTTTCAAATAAAACTTATTTCTTTCTGATTAGAGCAAGAACTCAAGGAGGCAGAGTATGGTGAGTAACTCTTAGTTGAGGAGAATCAAATGGAAGTAATGCATTTAAAAAAGTGAACGGTTATATGAGTTGTAACAAGCTTTGGTCCATTTTTTTGGACGTGCTAATTTAGCTTTTGGAGAGAGAGATGAAGATGAAGTTTCCCTGGATTATTTTATTTTCTCTCTTTTTCCCAAGGGTGAATACAGCAATTGGGGTTTGGTTTGGTTTTTCCCTAGCATAAATAGTTAATGAAATAAACCAACAAATTCTAAAAAAATTTAGAGTGAAACAAACAAACAAACAACCCCAAACCCTAAAAAAGGAAGGGTGTTGGGTGAATATCGTGCAGTTGTTCCTCAGATGGAAGGCCCTTGGATTGTTTCTCTTCCTATGCAACACTGGGCCTTGTGTTAGCAAAAAAAAAGGCTGCTGTCTGAGCCATTGGCAGCCAAACCAAACATAAAAATAGCAAAAAAATTGTGGAAATTGAGACACTGAGCCATAAACAGTCATGTTTTAAGACAGTGATTGAAGCAGTTCAGCATTAGTAATCAGGGTGTGAGTGACTCTCCATTTGCCAAGGTAGAGAAAGTGCAGAATAGTTCAGAAATATACATGGATATGGTCGTCAGTGCTTTCTGACTGGTTGCAATAACCTTGTAGCGTATCTGGGAGTATGTCGTCAAACCCCATGACAAAATTACTCTAGTGACTAAATCATTTGGTCGTCCTCTCCTTGTTAGCTCAGCTAGCATGTTAATGCACTGCAGAACAAACAGAGTGTACTATGCCGGTTGCCTCCTCCTCCAGCTTTTACTTCAGCTATCTGCCCTAACGCAGAATGGATAAACAGTTTTCTTGCCAAATAGTAGTGGATTAGCCACAGCAGTGGTGACGACAGCACAGTCTGCGGAAGGATAAGAGTTATAATAGATATTCCCAAAGCAGTAACGTGAGCCGGGATAAGGCGGGAATGAAATGTCATCATCTCGATGAACATTTACACACTATGGAAATGATGACTAGTATTTGGATTGAGGAGAAGGGCGAGTTCAACGTCACAGCACCTTCCAACAAAGTTTATCAGACAAAGGTCATATATGCTGCACTTTAACCCCATAATCTGGTTCTCCAGCTTGAATGAAGACTATGTTGCTAAAATTTGTTCCATATAGTAAAAGGAATTATTAATAGTCTAACATTCATACTATATTGCCTGTGATTGGAAATACATTGCCTTTGATATTCTTTCAATCTAGGTCCAATCCTGGGAACTACTAGACATCTGCATTTCATATCTGCCTGAAAGTCCTGCCAATCCTCAGAGCTTCTCAGGCTAGGAAAATGAATTGAATGTATAGCTGAGAATAAATAAAACATCCAAGATTTCAAGGTGCCTGGAACAGTTGAAGTGAAATCCACAATTTGCTATCCATAAAAAAGAAAAGCATTGTGGCATTACATCCATGCTCTTAATGATTTTAAAATGGATGCAGTGTTTAGCAAACTGATCAGGACATTTTATGACCTCTTCAGTTCTGCTGCTTCTGTATATCCACATTAATGTAGTGAAGTTCTCTACCACTTTCTGAGCTGGACCGTGTTCACTCTATTTTATACACAGTAAGAACGACTGAAACACAAATGCTCCCAAAAGCAGCACCTAAAACAAGATCCTAAAAGCTTCAAAGCCCATTTCCAGTCCTACCACAGATTTTCTTTGTGTCCAGATGGTGTGTCCAGTTTCCCATCTGAAGACCAGAAGTAAGTCTATAAGCATCAGTCATGTACCTTATCAGAAGAGACTACCATTTCCTCCCCTGAAATATCCATTGCTTGATATAATCTCAATTATTTCAAAATTCTCTGATGATTCTTGTGTCATAACATATTCCACTATTCCTGAATTAACTGACACAGGGAACACTCTGGTTCACGAAACTTCCCATGAGTCTGGAAAATTTTCTTAGGAACAATTTATTGAAATTTTTTTGGGGCCCATGATTTATTTCCATTTCGCTGTATGAATTTCTACCTGTCTCATTACTGGATGTCCTTCAGCTCTTTTCAGCAAGCCACTCATCCTCTCAGTCATTTCTGGTGCTTATCCCTTCTCTCGTAGTCTCCAGAAAGTCTGGAGCTCTCTCTGGTTCACTGCCTGGGTTATATTTCATTACCACATTATCTGCAGTAACCATCATTAAAAAGGCTGCTGCATTATCACTAGAAAGGGAGCAACATTTCAACAGCTTTGTGTGGCAAGTGCACTGGGGGAGGGTTTCTGCCGCCTCTTGCCAAGTTCCCATTGCTTCACTTTCCTCATTGGTTCTCCTCATTTGTAGTTCAGGTTCTGAATTTATCTCAGGTTCCCTCTGTTTTGCTCTCATTAGGAAGGCATTCGGGCAGCATTCTTTTCCCCTCATGCTGGAGAATTTGTTCCAGGTCACTGCTGAGCTGGAGACAATGTCCTTGAACATGTAACCTGTAATGAAATGAATGATTGCCCTATCAGCTGCCAAACTTTTCCTGCAGGACTCCCCATCCCACCCCAATGGCTCCCCATTTATCTGGGTGGATAACAGGGGAAAGAGAAAAGTGTAAATAAAAAAATAAATAAAAATAAAAAATTGGAACTGTTCCTCATCTCCCAACATATGTTTAGTAATGTATCTTGGGCAAGCCGCCACTCAGCAGAAGCGTTTGGGGTTTGAAAACTACAGAATAGCTGTGCTATACACCCTGCTTTGCCAGTTCAGTGTTTTCATGGAGATACCACCCATGTGAAGATGCCTTAAGTTCTTAGATGTTAATGCAGCAGTTCCTACTAAAGAAAAGAAATCCTAGAAGCCCTAGATCTACCAAAAAGCAAGGATTATGGCTCAGAGGTGTCACAGCCTAATTCCCAGGAGAGGGATCTGCTTTATAACAAACACCTGTTTCCAGCTATCCCCATCCAAACCCATGCTGCCAGCCTCTTCTAAGCCCAAATCAAACTGCTGTGATCTTAAAGCAGTGAGTTTTCACTTGCACAGTACTTAGTATGGATTAACGGGGGTGTCGTTTGAAAAGTAAAATATTTCACTTCTACAATGCATCCCTCCCGAGCATTTTTGGTTGCCCATTCACAGGCCTTCTTGATCAGACAACCTACAGAAAATCACCCCAAAAGAAAGACAAGCTGCAAACAGCATCCAGTTGCTATAGTAAGTAACGTGAGGGGGTATGAACAAGTAATATCGGGAACATCTCTTGGCTGGAAATCTCTTTGGAAAAGGAAAAGGCAAGGAGCCTCCCAGAACTCTTCAGCCAAGGCTCACCCCACCTCATACTGGACAACTGAACCTCTCTGCCTAAAGAGAAGCACCGCGGCTGCACAACCACAAGCAACCAAATTAGGAAGAGGTGTTCTTGTTAGGCTCTGTGTGCTGTATGTGTGAAAGGAAAATCTACTCTAGAAGGCAATTCAGAGCAAGAGACTAGCCCTGGAGGAGTGAGGCCTCAGGCTGGCACCCAAAAACTGAGATGCAAGGTGTCTAGAATTTTCTCCCTTTTGCAGTTTAACTTAGATCAACACCATCTCTCCTCATTCCTTTCCTCAGTCTCTGAGGTTCCTCTGAACCCCAAACTGAGATGTTAGGAAATTGTCCTGAGACATCAGGACCTTATGCAAGGGAGCTGAATCATGAACATGTAACCTATTGACCAATGTGGCTGAACATTTCTCCTTCAGCATTTCCGCTACCGAGGCTGAAACTTTTGTTCTAACTTGCCTCTCCTTGGAGGACACACGTGCTATGAAGACTCCAAGACTCCATGCCAGCAGTAACCTCCTTTGCAACTGACCACTGAAAACAGCCCAACCAGGAAAGCAGAATTTCACAATTAGCTGTGCTCAATTTTACTTGTTAATAATTCCTACCTTACAAAGATCTAAACTTTGACATTCCCATGGGTCCCCCAAAAGAAAGCAGGATCCAGGATGCTGCAGCTGTTTCTCTGCAGCATTTCTCTCCCTCTAAAAGTGTTCTCAAGTTAATTTTGACGAGGTTTGAAAGGAGTAGGCTTGTGCGCTGAAAATGTTTTCAATTTGACAGCTCTGTCGCTGTGGGGGAAGGAGAAAGATCAGTGATATCTTTAAGTTATGCAATAAAAAGTTAGTTGTCTTCTTTAAATGCAGATTTCTATTGAAGTTTTAAGTAGTCCTTTTCACTAAGGAAAGGACTGAAAAGGTGGTTAACACAAGTAAGTTGAAGAAGCCTGCTGCTGTTCCTGCAAATAAAGCTGACCTTCTGGAGTCGTGGCAGAGGCTGCTGACCTTGTTTTTTTTCTCCCTTGCACCAGGAACTGCATATCCTTACATGAGTATTGTATTACCAGCCAAACAGCCAGCCTTCACATACGGCAGTACAGAGCAGTACACAGCTCCAGCATTTGCTAAAAGGAAACTTGCTTGCTTTCAGGAGGACTCTGACAAATCCAGCTTATGCTGAGCTTTGCACTGACTAAAACTTTCCCCAGGGATGGAGAACAGATTGCTGTGATTTAAAAGGAAAAAAGCATCAATGGGTTTACAACACATTCCAGAAATCACAGACCATGAAAAATCTGGTGCTGTAACTGCAGAAGTAGCCTTGCTGTGGGAAGACATGATTTTACCTTCTTTCATGCAGTCCTATGCCACTGTTTCAGGTTGTAAAGAAAACCATCCACTGAGAAGCCTAAAAACCATCACAATTAGTCTCCTTAATCTTCTCCCATCATCCAGCAAATGACCTTCCATTTACAGTAAGGCAACTCCTTCAAGCAGTTTATCTTCTCTTTCCCAAAGGTTTAGAATATAGAGCTAGCACTCCAAGGAGGCAATGGGACTCTTTCTATATGGATTTCTGTCAGCCCCATCCATGCAATATCAACACTCAAATCCATCACTGAATGAGCTTCACCCACACCATGCTTTAGTGAGGCAGGTGCGTTTGTCACGTTTTACAGATGGGGCTTCAAGATAGCCAAGATTATGGGATATACCAAAACCACAGGTGAAGTTTGTGGCTGAGGTACTGCACCTGACTTTCAAGTCCAAGCCTTGCCTCTTTTGCTAGCAATATATGGAAGACCTTTCTTTCTACTACTCTTCCACAGTCCACTGAGATGAACTCTTTTTCCTCACTGCTAGGAAAAAAAAACCCCAAACAGGTAGTAATGACAACTGCTCCTATTCCAGCAGGAAACACTGCAGGTCCAGGGAGGGGTCTGGCCACTTTTCCCATCACTTTTGCATACCTCCTCTGCCTTTCCAAGTTCATGAAGAGAGAAGCTCAGGAACAGCTGTAGAAGCTTCAGGTTCTAACAGCAGCTTCCATTTTCCAGGCTCCCTTAGAAGCAGTAAAGAGACCACTGCAGGACCCCTGCAGGCAAATAAGTGAGCTAGACTGACTGCCTGGGACCTGTGCTTCCATAGGTAGGACCCCAAAGGAGCCAGCCAGAGCCTGCACCAGGTAGTAGCTCAGCCCAGAGATCAAGGAGGACAACACTCCAACCTGACCCACAGCCTCATCCCAGACCTTCTGCCTTGGTAACCCATGACAACCCACGACTAGGTCCAAGCATCTCTCCCTGGGGTGACCACCTTGGACCTCCACAGTGGTCACCACTACCAAAGTAACAGGGATATTAACTGATGACTTGTGGGAGGAAAATGTTTTACCCCCACCACGGTTACTGCAGGTCCGCTAAAGAAAAAGAAAAGAGACATTTGGAGGAGAATGAAATATTCTCTTTCATAACTAAGAGCGATGTATTTTTAGACTTTAAAAAATGGTATTACTTCTACATGTCAATCTTTCAGAAATTTTTCCATAATAGATATCTATTTCAAATTAAGTCATTTCATTCCAAAAGTTTTGATATTATGCAGTTACTTTTCCCTTCTTTCTTCCTTTTCTTTTGACCCTTTATTCTGTAGTCAAATAATATGTTGCATAATCACATTATAATAAGTGTTGAAATGTACACTTTTTTCATTTCTTGATTAAAATAGTACTCCTGAGCCCGACACCTATAACCTTTTTGCTTACTAATCAACACCTTTAGTACCTTCTATTTTCACCATTATTATTCCCCCAATTTTTAAAGTCTGTCAAATGACAAAAAAAAGCACTGAAGAACCTCCAGATGCACCAGAACCCCAACACTAGAAAAATCTGTAATTATTTACAAGTCAACAATTTATAGCACATTATTTTGTGCATAAATCTAGCAGTACTTTCTATATGGAAATAATGATGCAGAGAACTCTGAGCCACACAACTTAAATTCCAAGCTGGGCCTTGCTGAGCGGGGGTTGGACCAGCTTAACTTTTAGAGGTCCTTTGATATTACAATTTCATTAATTACCATTTCATCTGAATAAGCAAATAGTTACAGCACCTTTTTTTTTTTTTTTCAGTTTTTCTCAGTACTTTTTTTTTTTTTTTTTCCTTCTTGGAAAAACCTTTGGAGAAGGAGAATTTTTCCTTTCAAGTGTCCAGCCTAATGGCCCTGTAATCACCACCTCTGCTCTAACTCAGAAAACATCCAAAGAATTCACCAGTTTCTAGACAGAGTAATGAGAAAGGAAGAATTATAATTCTAGAAAGCATCCAAGGTATTTTTCATTCATTTGCACCTTTCCAAAGAGCTTTTGAAATGCAGGGTAATAGAGGTGGAGCTGCTCACTGTATGCCTTGCTTGCCTTGTAACTCTTAAGCTGTCCTGATGTGCTTTACCGAGGTGGAGAGGGACCTTAGGAACACTGTCCTTGCGCGACAGAGCGAAATAAATACCCATCCCTTTACACACATTTGCCAGCCTCTAATTCTCCTTCCAAACACTGCCCCTTTTATTAACCTCCCAGGCAGTTAATTGGGAAAAATGCCATCACCCAGGCTCCCGGGAGCACAGGAGCTGTGCCCGAGTATGCACTGCAGCCCTGCAACCTCTGCTGGCGTTTGACCCCAAACCCATGGTCACCAGGGCACACAGCACTCAGCCCATCACCCCGTGGGGAGAGATTTCTCAGAAGCCGTGGCACCAGCAGCCAGGGAGCCAGGATGCTCCGTGTCCACAACCCAACATCTTGCGGCCCACGCCACTGGTCAGAGAGTCTGAAAAGATTAAATTGGCACTGGGCAGGGTGGGAAGGGAGAGATGAGGATCCTTCCTCATGTGAGAGGCACAGTGAAGGCATTTAAATAAATATTGTTTTACACTGAGTAAAGAAGAAATGTGTAAGAGAAAGCACAGATTAAAAAAAAAAAAACAAAACATCCTCCTATAGTGTCAGATGATTCCAGAATGTCTTTGTGAAAGAGAAGTTTCATCTTCTGAATTCTCAGAATCAAAGCCAAAAAAAAAGTCATTAAAAATCAAAAAATGGTAGTGACAGAAAAAAGTTTATTTTGTTGCATTTACTTCAGTTTTAAATTAATAACCTGAAGTAGTAAGACATATTTTTTTTTTTTTAATATTCAGTTTATTAGTAAAACAGCTCAGTGATCACCCAATGCTACTTTAATTCTTGGCTTGCTCTTTAGTGGGGTTTTGGCCCATGCTAGCTAGCATAGCTCCTGCGCAAATTTTGGGGTATGGCACGCACACAGGCGTGGGAAGTATGGACAAGACTGCACTGTATTTGGCATCCTCTGCCCCGTAGAGTCCCCCAGCCCTATCTAGCAGACTTTTCCCCTGCCAGCACTTTCTAATGCCACAGCCGAGAGCGTGCAACACCCCACCTCAGCTTTCTGCTATAAAACCATCAGGATCCAACATCGACCAAGGTGCCTGAAGTCACATGAGAAGAGATACTCCAAAACCACCCCTCAGACACTAACCCGAATGTCTTGGGACAACACCAGACTCAGGGCCTGGCACTATATAACACAGACATGGTGGCCTGTGACACTTGGTATCCGGGCCAGAGAACTAGCCTCAGAGGTGCTAGTTCTAGTTTATAAATTTTCATTTAATCTAATGTAAATTTAGTTTTGAAAAATAAAAATTTAGCAGTACAGAGGTTTCCTCAGTCAAGCGTTCAGTAATATCTTACTCTGAGATGGCTGCACTGTATGTTCATGATTTTTTCATGCACAAAGGATATAAACTGCCACATTCATTAAGAAAATTTAAAAAAAAAAAAAAGCATTTCTATTTCTCTCTCCATTTATTAACTAATTTCTAACAACAATAAATTTACTATAGGATGAAAGAACCTCCGCAGAATACTCTACAGAAGTGTCATGAGCCCCATTCCAAAAATAGTATGACAGAGGCTAAAAAAAAGGCACATTTCAGAAGACATTTCCCAGTTTCCCCAAGATCCATAAAACTACACATCAAGATAAGCATATCACCATAGTCTGAGGTGGTCTACTTAGTTTTCCTTAGCCTGCCATCCACAGGAAAAATATTTCAAAGCCTGAGCTCAATTATCCCATCTCCTGGAAAGCTTTGTGAAAGATTTCAGAGTATCTAAATTAGTAATAAAAGACAGAGACAACTAACACAGCCTGGACGAAAAAGAGAGAAAAAATATGCACTGATTATTAACTGTAAGCAATGTAATCTCATGCTAATCTAACTTTTATTGCCTAGATCTCCAAGTCTAGATATTTAGAAATCAGTTTAATATGTCAGTTTTCTATTGCAGAAAATATTTGCAAGTGAAAGGAAGCATCAAATTTTCAAATAGATTTTTATAAAGTACATTTTCTTTTACTGTACCAACTTGAAAATCAAAAAGTTTCTTAAATATTTAGAACATTTCAACTGAAATTTGTTCCTAATGTAGTAACCTAACTGAAAGAATTTGGTTTATCAACCAAAAGCTGCATTTTTGCAACTCCATGCATTCAACTGCAACATGAGAGAGAAATGATCTTTGCTAACATCTGTCAGCCCAATCCACTTGATCTCATTTAGCCAAGCAGTTTTTGTAGCTTTTATTGTTCAATAGTCCAGAAAGTGACTGTGTAAAAATATTGTGTAAAGTTACATCTCCTCCTTGCAATATGTTCATATTCAAAAGAAAACTAGAATGCTTCACTAGCAGAAACCAAGCTACTACTTCTAGCAGTCTTGAAAAAGCATTTTTATCCTGCTATATACATTAAGAATATCACTAATTACTCAATTATACAAAATAGAAAAGGATGCAATTACTTTCCAGATTTTTGCTGAAGGTGGGCAGGAAATCAACATTATTTTTGTGTGTGCACATGCAACTATTAGGCTCTATAAAAGTGAAAGATAACAGCAACCCATACCCACATCCTTAATGTTGAACATCTCAAGTAACTGAGAGGTCTGCTTTGGAGCTATTTTCAAATATGTTTGCAAACAGCAGATATAGTTTACAAATAATTTTTGGATTAAAAAAATCCAAATAGGTAAAAATCCTGTATTCTGCGAATACTATCCAAACAGAACCACTTGGAAAATATAACCTCGGACTATAATAGTACTCTAAAAGCAAAATTTTCTTAACAGCTTAAAAAGTGAAATAAAAGGAAATGCATTTCAAACTCCTGATTTCGCATTTCCTTATGCCAAAGCATACCATAAAATTAATTTTAGGATACAATTAATTGTGTGCTGATTTAATAATAAACTTTGGGTATTCAGCTATACCTACTACTTGCAGAAGATTGTACTGCATAGGCATTTTCATGCCAGAAACATACATTCAGTGTTTGTTCTATCAATATAACAAATGAAGAAAAAGTAAATATTTACCTAACCAGCAGTAATACTTTCTTCATGTGGGGAAAAAAAAACCCTGCTGCCAAACCCCCCTGTACTAATGACAACAATTATACAATAAAATCTGAATAAAATGTACTAAGTGGCAGAAAAGCTCCGATGAGATAATACCACATCTCTAAATGGCATTCTTTTAAACACATTTGCAAAGCAAGGTAGAATTCTGAGTTCTCCACTTTAGCACCTTTGTTATAAAAAAAAATACCCCACAAATTTTGTTAAGCAAGTTTAACCGATGTCCAGGAAACAGTTTCTGATGAGAACTCTTTTTGTGATGAAATTACATAAAATCTGTACCTTAGAAACTCAGAGAAGTGCTTTAATCAGTCTCTTTATACCTCTGGCAAACCTGAATACATCTTTCTTCAACAATGCAGCCCCTTCAAATCAGCCCTTCCAAACAGATTTCTGCTGCCCACACCCCCAAGCAGGCCTCTAATGAGAACAGAAAAAAAACCCAAACTTAATGTTTCCAAGGTAAAAAGGAAAATACAGAAACAGGAAAAAAAATGACAATAAGAAAAATGTGGTTTAGGCTTTTATACGCCTTAGGACAGCTTGCTGATGTTCACAGTCCCCTGGAAGTCAAAGCCCCACTTGCAGTTCCTTTTGCTGCATTTGAACCTGTATCTGCTCCAGACCCAAAATCAAGATGGCTTGGTTTTGGTTTTTTTTTTAATAACCCCACCAGCTTTTTTTTTTTTTTCCATTTCCTGCTTGCATTCTGCTCTCACGCAATGCACTGCCACATACATTCATATTTTCTCATTTGTCAAATGAAGCATTCAGGTTTCAGAGCAATCTACCATTCAGAGCAATTTACCAACAAGTTGCCCAGATACTTTCAAACTTTCCATGCACGTATGATTAAAACATTAAGATATCTGAACACAAGGTATAACTATATTATATAGCTAATAAACAGCTGTGAAAACTTTCTTCTAATTCTTCTCAAACAGTAAAGAAAAATTTAATCAATGAGTGATTACGTCAGACTGAGAAAAATTTTGTACTTGGTTATTTTGCAGATAAGATTTACTCTACGTAAATAATTTGAAAAACTAACTTTCCTTTAGAGAAAGACAGTTATTCCCTCTCAGCAGTATGTAACCAGCCTGCTGCTCCAAATTACTAAGTATACATAAGCTCTCAGCTGCAGAGGCATTAGATGGTCAGTACCTAGGAAACTGCTCCTCGACACAGGTTCAATCTGTTTAGGATACTGAGGATCACACCATAAATGGAATTTCCAAAGCCTTTTGTGCTTGTTTAAAAAAGTGATACTTACAAAAGACAGCTCTGGAGACCGTAACCTTTTGGTGGAGGCTGGGTTAACAGCTGAACAGACAAACTTTTGCAAAACTTACCCTTACTTGCTCACAGTGCATGAGGATGAGCCAGTTTATAAATACATTGTCTAATGCATTTGGAAAAAGAGATAAGCCTTGACCCACGTTACAGAATTCCACTCCCTATATTAAATATTATATTACGATACTACAGATTTCTATTAGTGTCAAATTCTCTGATTCTAGTAATCTCTTAAATTCTTGTCCCAGACCTGAATTTCAATAAACGCTTGGTCAAAACTTAGTAGGAGTTTGGACTTTGAGCTTCCCTTTGAGTTTCAAGAAGAGGTATTGGATCTTTAAAGAGAAAAAATTAATTTTGTTATCCATGTCCAAGCAGTCACAGTACGAAATCCAGAAGAAAGCATCAATGTTGTTATTAACCTTATTGTGATCAAATTTCTTCTACTGAGCGATGAGAATGGCAGTACAAGTACTGATACAGAACTACTAGTGTTCCCTACTGTTAGGCATATTCCCAGTCTTAGGACTGCATGTGCCATCTGATTTTCATAATTACTAAGGAAAGATACTCCTCAAGAATTCCACATCATCCAAATTTTCTTTGCCTAACATCCACTATTAATCAGAGTTTTTCAGGCATTTGTTTCCTGTTCTTACTTTCTTTCCAGAAAAAAAAAATACAGTAAGCATCTGAAAGCAAGAAAACATATCAAGTGAAAAAGATTGGGAAGCCAGAGAAAAGAGTTTTAGATTTGAGGGGAAAAAAAAACCCAAACCAAACCAACAAAACCCTACAAGTATTAACTCCTTTCAGTGCATTCCCTTCTGCTTTTATCAAGCTCCTGGCACTTCTGTGCACGTCCCAGTAAAATCTACAACACAATTGGCAGCATTTCATTCTCCTGCTGCAGCAGCTTTTCCTACCAGGAAATGAAAGACAAACATTTTATTTTCTTTGCATTTTGTGACAACTAAAAGCATTATTTTAATAAACAGAGTGTTTGGAATTTATTGCCGATTCCTTTTAAGTTTTAATGTTATGAAATATTTGAGTTCTTTCTTGCAGCTTTTTGTCAAAACAATCTCCTGAAGAGACAATCAAGCCAACAGGAAACAGGGCACATTTTCATCAAAATTTTCAAAATCATCTTATTTTCCATAGAAAACAGAGATTTGAAATTAGCAAAATATCCTGGGAAGACCAACTGTGTTTACAGAACTGAAAACTCAATCTTAGGCAAGTTTTCACAGCGAAGGCAAATTTGCAATACAAAATCTTACCAAAATTATATCAATAGATGTGGAGGATTCTCCATCATTTGCTGCCTGCAAGTCAGTTCTGAATGTCTTTCTGAAGAGCTGCAGCAGCAGCAACGGAAGTTACTGACTTGAGACAGGAATGACAAAATTCTGTGTTCGCCTTATGCAAAAAATTGGATTAAGGTATCACGCTGATCACTTAGCGTTAACAATGAAGGATGATAGCACAAATATTTCCCTGTATTAACAGATAAATGAGTCACACATCAGGAAAAGAAATACATACAAACTGCTGAAGACTCCTAGCAGTAGTTTTTAACTGTGGTGCATGGATATAGGACAATTTGAAGTGAGCCCACAAAAGCAGGCCCTGGAAGTGTTGGTTCAAATGTCATAATAAAAGAGTCTACAGCTTAGAAGTCTAAAATCAAAAATATCTGAAAGCCACTGACCACAATGATACCATATTTCTCCGTGAGACCACGTAACACTCAGGTTTTTATAGCTCAGAGACCTGCCATCCATGCACCAGGTTCAGTAAGTCCATTCCCATGTTCTACCAATGCCACAGCCAGTCATTTATCTCAAAAAAGCTACCTGCCTGTATTGTGTTGTTCCCTTAGGGTTTCCCCAGGGCTGACTGCCTGTTTTTATTAGAATATATAAATACTACTTTTTGTTCCTTCCTTTTCTTTTTCTTCTAGGAAAGCAAGGAAAAAAAAAAAAAAAAAGCTGTCTTTGAACAAGACAGCTGTACAGACAATGTCTTAGCATGGGAAGAGGTTGCCCAGAGGAGTTGTGCAGTCACTGGATAGAGCCCAAGCAACCTGGTCTCATCTGAAAGCTAACTCTGCTTTGAGCAGGAATTTGGACTAGGGACCTACTAAAGTCCCTTCCCACCTGAGGTATCCCATAATACTACAAAAATGATATTGAAAATATGTGGCCAGCTTTCATTTGACTCCTTTCACTCCATTGAGGAATCCCTAGAATTTTTTGCTATTTCCTTTTTTTTTACTTACAATATTTTCTGAGGCTTTAGAGCACATTCACATCATATTTGCATATATTGCTATATAAACATAAGGGTTTCCAATTTTTTTTTTTTTTTCCTTAAGAACAGGACAGACAACCTTTGGGAAATTCTTGGTTCCAGGAGATAGTCAGAAAAGTCAAGGATCGAGCTGGTAAAACATTGGTGCAGAGCTGTGTGTCATCCTCAGGATTATATCCATGTTGCTTTTCAGAAGAACAGGCTAACACTGCCACCAAAACAAAAAAAAAAAAAAAGGGAAATTTGTTTGCAAATTGATTTGAAAAGTTTGATGGAAACAAAAAATGGAATAGCAGGCTTCTGTGCCTTTATTCTCCCGGCATTTTCCTACCCTTTCAATTTCCAGGCTGAAAGAGCAAATTCTTAGCTATTACAGAATTTGATACTGCTAAAGAAGGAACACCTACAACTGAAATTCAGCATCAAGACCAGGCAACTACATAAACACTTATCAGAAATCCCTTGTACTTTAACCACCTCACCCTGCATTTAAGGGACAAAAGATTCAAGAAGCTATTCTGTTTGTTTGCCATCTATTAGAGAATGAATACAGCCTGCTCATAATGACAGTGATTTGCTAAACGTCCCTGTGAAGCACAAAAGCCTGCCGTCCAGTTTGCACATCTGTGAGTGCTGCAGCCCTGTGGAACAGAGCACGAGCTGCCATTTCGCAGCGTTCTGGTACTGATTTCAAAGCCTTCCCAGAAGTCTCAATTTCTTCACATTTCTTATCTACACAAGCTTTGAATAAAGTGAATACTTTCTCCTTGTAGAGGCCACCTTAAAGGCATCGTTTCATTTTGAGGCAGCTTGTGGGTCTGCATTTCTCCACGTGGCAATATATCCATATATTTCCCACTCTGCTTCTTCTGACTTAGCGGTCAAGCAGCCTGCTGAAGTAATGCCTGTCAACTGATTTTGGTGTTTGGTGGGTAATATTCAGCCTCAATTATGTATTTCTTGTATTTCTGCCCAAATTTCTCTCTGATGCACTGTAAGCAGGTCTGGTTACTTTACACCTCTGAACATCAACTGCACAGCCCAAGGGACCTGTGCTCTCGCTTGCTCTCATTTGGTGTTTTAAACCCGCTGCCGAAGCATGGTCTGTGTCACTATCGCAGTGTGCTCGCCTTGTGTCTTTTGGATTGCTAGGCGGTAATACTTCACTGGTTGTTAAAACAGGTCATGCTTTACAGCACGGACTACGTCTCACCTACTTCCTGCAGTATCCTGCTTCTTGTTTTACTTGGTACGGACATATATTTTTTCTATTTCTGCCTTTTTTTTTTTCTCCTTTCTCCCCCCCCCCCCCCCCCCCCCCCGTTTTTTTTAAACATGAATCTCAGCAGCCCTAGAAGAGTTGGACTGGCAGTTCAGGGACAGCAAAAGCAATGACCAAGTACCATTTTGCTTCTGCTGCTCCTCTCCAGCACCTCATGGATGCTCTGCAGGGCCACCCTGACGGCAGATGAAGCACCCGCAGCTCCAGTCGTGCCTCCCACCCCTACCAAAGATGAGACGGCCCACAAGGGCTCCAGGGGCAGCAATACTGGAAAGGCTCATCAGGGCTGGATTAAGACAAGAAACACTTGGGCTGCAAACTGCCAAAGCACCTTAGCGTGACAATGCCGTTCAGCAACAGCTTGCCAGGCCAGACTTAGAAAATTAAGCTAACCGTGACTTCAAAGGTAGGAGTCAGAGATCACACCCCACGTTCCCTCACTGGCTCCAAAAGCCACACAACCCTCTTCTTCCTCTCCCTGCTTTGCACAGGTTAAAAAACAAAAAAGAAATCAAACAAAAAAAAACACACCAAAAAAACCAAACAACAAACAAAGCTCTTCCCTCCCTCCCCTGCATCACTCCAAAATTGTCTCCTCCACTCCAGGAACTAACTTCAGCACACCAGAGGGACCGAAGCAGTGACAAAAACCCTTCTAAACACCTCTCCTCTATCTGAAGGAAATATTTTGGGTGCCTGTGGGTCTCCTCTTAGGACACTGGAGCTTGCTCACCGGCATTTTTACACGGAGAGGTGCTGCGACTCACAGCTTTTTCCTTAGCTCATGGTGACAATTTCGCCACCCTACCCCCAGGACAAACCCCCAAAGACCCCTTTCCCAAGCCGCAGTGTTTTTTTTTCCCCTCAGAGGCCAAACACTATCACGGATCCATAGCAGGAGCCCTGGCGTTTGCAGCAGTCCCCCTCACCATGGAGGAGGCTTCGGCTTATGTCCAGCCTGCATTGCTGGTGGCACTTGAATGACATCTCTGGAAACCTGCCTGCCTTGGTGGCAACCAGAGAAGAGGCAAGGACACAGAGGTGGGCCTGTCCGTCGATGCTCGCTCTGCAAGCAGCTACAAGGTGGGGAGCTTGGGGAGGGGAGAAGTGCCACACACGAACAGAAGGTGCGCGCTGACGTTCATCTCCGCTAACGGAGCCTGCACAGAGCCTGGGCTCTGAGTCATCCAGCCCTGCAGCGAGGGGAGGGAAAGCTCATGAATCAAACCGTAATGAAGCGAAGCAGCACAGCTTGGGGGAGGACAGCAAGGCAGGGCCTGTGTCGGGGGGGGGGCCGCCGGC
>NW_010100198.1:41666-64547 GCF_000699245.1 Pterocles gutturalis
CCCCCACGGCCGCTCTCATCTGGCCCCAAACCCCCTGTATCCAGAGGCCTGGGAAAGCGTGGCAGCGTGGGCAGCGGAGGGCCTTGCCACTGCAGGATGCAGCTCCTTATGTTTATGCTGGTGCAGGCACACCTTGCTCGAGGACCTCTCTTGCCCCAGGGGGATCTGCAGCTTTGAGAAAGGGGGGAATAGGGAAGGCAAGGGGCTGGGGATGTGCCTGGTGCCAGAAGAGGGCTGTGACGATGGGGGCTATTTTCATAGAGTCATAGAATCATGAAGGTTGGAAAAGACCTCAAGGATCATCAAGTCCAACCCAACACCACCTAACCCACTAAACCATGTCCCTAAGCACCACATCTACACGTTTCTTGAACCCCTCCAGGGATGGTGACTCCACCACTGCCCTGGGCAGCCTGTTCCAATGCCTGACCACTCTTTCAGTGAAGAAATTTTTGTTCATTTAGGCACACATATGTAAGACCAGAAGTGACCAGCTATGGAGAGTGAGCCCTAAAGGCCATCTCTGCAGTTTTGCCAACATGCTAAACGCAGAATGGCAGGAGTATCAACAGCTGAACTGATTTACCATAGCACCTCTCGCTCCCTTCATCCCCAGTCAGCTGAAGGCTCGCAGAGCAGAGAGGTGAACTGCAGCAAGGAATTGGTTTCAGTCCTTTTGTATAATCAAATGTAAGCCTAGATTTAAAAGCACATCAGAAAAGAAAATAAAACTGTCCTCCTCCATAACATGTACAGCAAGGAGCAAGCTGTATGTACCTGACCATAACAGCTACAGCTGCGAGCTGCGTGTCTGCTGGTTGAGTTCTCACCGCACACGCTCCGGTGCCTGGGAGATGAGGGATGCGACGTGGCAGTTCCCAGTGCTAGGGCAATTATACACCTCTCCACACATGTAGTTATTGCAGGGTAGGCCAGGAAGCACAGCATGGTCATCAAAATCATGGGCCTTGGGAGCAGGAGAAGCACCACGAGCTCCAGGCTGCTGTTTCTAAGCAAGGATGTTGAAGCCCAGTAAATACTGCCCTCTCTTATGAGAAGTGTCAGGAAGGAACAGGAGCTCTCCTGGGTGAATGTTGTGCTTTGTTTAATGCTGTCCTGAAAGATGAGTGGTTTCTGTGACAAACAAGCATAAAAAACCTCGTCCTGGGGATGTTCACTTGATAGATCCTAGTTTACTAGTACGTTCAGGAGAGACAAGCAAAAAGGAAACAGAGTGGCATGAAAAACACCTCTTCTCTGCAAACATTTGCGAGTTCTTCAGACAGTGCCAGAAGACAAGCGTGTGCATCTGAGATCAAAGGGTTCCAGTGATTTTAAAAGGGCCTCTCTCATGAGGGAGAGGAGTTAGAGTTGCTCAAGGAAAAGAAACAAAGATGACATGGCATATACCCCTGCTTAGGTTATCTTCATAGAACAGCAGAGCCTCAGGAACAGCTATTCACATATACTTTTTGTCTTAAAATGTCTGGTGTCAGTGCATCGTTTCAAGTATTAAAATAAATGATACCATGCAGCCATCACTTGAAGCTCAATTTATTCTGCAGACAGACATCACTTCACTCTGCCCAGTCTTGAGCTTGCTGGAAGATGCTTGTCTCTGTTATTCTAGTATCAAGCAAAAAAACCTATGTCCTGCCTCTCAGACATGTCTATTAACTGGGGCTCAGTGGCTTACTAACCACCACTACACAGCTTGCAAGCAGAACAACTTCATTTCTGCCCCAAAGATACTGCAGGACAGATGGGTCCTCTTCACTGTGGGTCCCTTTGTGCATAAGAGGAAGAACTGCAGGTGTCTGAAATCAGCTGGATGTACAGAGTTGATCTGCAGGGTGGACCTATGCCTATAGGCCAGGTTAAATGACCATTAGGGAACTTTAGGCTAGAGGAAGTTGAAAGGCACATGGCCTCAAGCCTGACAAAGATGCCATTCAGAGAGAGCAAAACTCACTAGAACTGAAATTGAGAAGGATTTTCTATCTTCCAGAGATCACAACTGTTTCCTACAAGTTTAACTGTGCCAGTTTGCCCAAGTTTTGACACTCAGACACACAGGCAAATATAATTGAGCTGTACTGACTTAATAAGGAAATTAAGTATTCAGAAAGCAAAGGTAGTCAGTGCCATCTTCCTGGGCTCAAAATCCTTATCAGCTTGAAGCTATTTCTGCTATTCCTCCTACAGAGTCACAATTTTTCCCGAGAAAATTCATGTTCCATACCTGCTTCTGCACTGAAGCTTTGAAACAGAAACCTCTAATCTTGAGGGCTGGAGAGGGCCTGCAGCTCTCAAGCCTGTTGCAGCCATCAGGTTTTGTCAGCTTTGGATTGGAAAAAGCTGAGAGGGCAAAACAAAGCAGAAATAGTCCAAATGTGATTTCAGGAGCTTACTGGGAACTTGCTTGCTTGTTGCAATCTGAAAGTGAAACGGCAAACCAGGGGGAACAGGATGACCAGTTGAATTGCTGCCACTGGTTTCTGTTGAGCTTTTAGTTACCATGTATTTGTTCCTGTCACACCAGCAGTTCATTAATAAACTGAAATTCCAGCGGTGCTACAGCAGCAAAGCACCTTGCAGACTACAGCTTTATACAGGAGAAAAGACCAACACAACTTCAGCAAAATAACTTTTCTTTCCAGCTTTTATTCTGGTACCACTGTTAGCAAGCTTGGGGTGGGTTTTTTCCTCCTTCCTGAGCATGGCACAGTGAAAACACAGGTAGGGAAAACATCCCCCCCACTGCAGCCTGGCTAGGAGGGGCCAGGTTTCCTCTGCCATCACCAGCAGTGTGCAAGGAGAAGCAGCAAAGTTGTGCTAGTTGAAAAGGAGATGCTACACGCAGTAGTTTTAGCTCCAAACACTGGAGGCTTGCCAATACATTGGCTTCACGTCGCTGGCATTCAAGCAGTTAAACACAACTGCGAACTCTGGAAGCTTTCCCACTCCTTGCTGAAGCTTCTTCCCAGTACACTGGTAACTGGTAGACAGATGGTACAACAGATACAGTGTCAGCTCCCTCCTTGTTGGAAATGCAGCTATCCAACATTTAGCTGACATGCCTACAGTGAGAAGTGACTGAATTAGAAGTAAAAACATGCTTGCATTTCCCTTTTGCTTTTAACTACTGCACATACACAGCCTGTGCCTTTTGAATCTCTAACAGAGTCCAAAATTCATTTTTTTCAAGGGAGTCTTCTCTCTCTGTAACTCTTCTACCCTGGCTGTTGGGGCAAAAGGTGGTAAAAACTCCCCCTTATTCAGTCTCCTACAACCACTCTAGGATCAAGTCATTCAGACCAGCAGCATTTTCCTCCTCAAAGCTGCATCCAAGGAATAATATAGAGACTGCAAACAGTGTCGTGAACTCCAACACTCACAAACCAGCAAGACTGCCAGAAGCAGCTGGCACTGTTGTGCGGAAAAGTTTTCAGTTTGTTTCTAGCTGGGCTTCCTCCGTGCTTCGCCGCCATGTCTGACTTCCCTCCGGCCCTTTGCGGCAGCTTCAAACCCAGCACCAAATCCTGCTCATTGATAAACACCTCTTGCACCCACTACCAACTCCTTCACTCTCTCCCATGACTCCCCCCCTGTATTTCACAAGCTGTACCCACTTCCATCAGCCTCCCACCATCTTTCTGTCCTCTCATAACAAGGCTCATTTCTGTTCCCTCCATGTAAGGCACCACGCTTCCCTCATTGCCCACTTCCCCCAAAGCTCTGTCCCAGAGCCAAACAAAATTCGCATCTTGTTCTGAATTCTGCACTTTAGCAGAGCATACATTTTTTCTCTTGCAAATGGCATATATCAAGAAGTAACTATGATTCGGGACAACTTGCCAAGTGAATCTCCCTTTTCATTATGTACCAAGCCATTTAGAAGTCACTGGATGTAGATAAAAAGCACAAGGTATTAAACAGGCTCTAGTATTTTTGACAGCACTGGATACAGCAAGGTTTGGGGATTTTTATGAGCGTGTGTGTTTAGTTCCAGGCTGAGTCAATATATTATGGAAAACAGGCCTGCCTCCAGTTACCTAGAGACTACTTAACCATGGGCTTCAAGTGACACTGTAAAACCACTCCACAGGAAAAACTCAATTGCTCAATTCAGCAAACCCTGTCGGTGGATTTTTCCCCCCTTATAAATTGCACTTGCCTATTCATTATTTCCCATATTGCATGAGAAAAAGAAAAAAAACAAAAAAGCTTTATTAATTGATGGATATTTAGACCCTTCTTAAGGCTGAGATTTAAACATACAATTAAGTCAGGAAAGACAAAATGATTTTTCTTCTGCTTTCATTCCCTTCCCCATTATTTCCCCATTATAAATATATGTTGTCTCCTGTGAACTCTGTCAGCAAGTACAGATGCACCGAAAGCTTTGTTATTTCCAAAACTCCGCTCCAACACTTCAGCAGCCCAGTCTCACTCTTCTCCTGTGATACAGGAGTATTTATTGCTATTTTCACATGGGTGAACTGTGCCCCCCAAAGGGTAAAGTTACTCTTCTCTGTTTGGGTGCCTAAAGCTTGGCTTCTTTTCCACCAAATGCCTGTAAACCCTCTCCCTTCCCAGGGAGCTGCACCTCTGCAAAGTAAACAACATTCATATGAGAGCCTAAATAAAAGTCCTGGTGCCTATCTTTAGGCACCTGAGGCTGGATACACTGGTCTGAGCGAACAGGCCCTGCCTGCAGCATGAGTCACTCTACAGAGCAAGGTTAGGACAGAGGAACTCCCAATTCTTAATTTAATTCTCTCGACCATCCTGCTGCTTAAATGAGAAACCCAACTGGGAATCTTAATTACAGTAATATACTCACCAAACATATTGCATTTTTTTTTAATTACTTTAGAAATGGCATCACCAGCCAGGAGAAAAGAAAAAAAAAATCCTGCACAAAAATGGATTAAGGTCCCACAGCCTAGGATAAAAGGAGTCCTTGGAGCCCACCACATTTGGATCCAAGGACTCCCCTGGGTTTCCTTAGCCATGGAGGTGCCCCGGAGCCCCAGCAACACGACAATGCCAAACCTGCTCCTTTTCTGAGATTTTTCTCTGCTAGCTCCTCTTCTACCTGCATTCAGATGACCAAGTGTTTGAGCATGAATGATCATCATGGTGGATACGGGATTTTATGTCCTCAGTCTCCATTCCCCTGCTTCCCACAGGTCCCTCATTCATCCACTCCAGTGAGTGAGGAGTGTGCCAGAGCTGACAATCCATTCAGGCTATCCTTCATGATCCCTTTTGCTATGATGGGGGGACATCTTAACCTTCTTCAGCTCCTTCTCTTCTCCCAGTAGATACAGAGTAGGAAAAAGGGATGTCAGCTAGCAGAAGCTCTTTGGAAGAGCCCACTCAGAGCAGAGGCAGGGCTCTGAGAGTCCACAGCCAGAAGTAGTTCACTGACGTGGCAGCCATCAGACATTCCTCCAGGTAAGGATGCACCGATTATAAAACAGACACTCACATTCGCTAGGGAAAACATAGCAGATCTAAAGTTAAGCCTAGTTTTGGTTTTTTTCAGTTTGACCTGGCAGCTCCCATTCTGTCCTGGACCTGCCTTTTGGGGACACTGGCTTCCTCCTTCCCTTGCATCTGCAAAGGACAACCTCGGATAAACATTCAGAAAGTCTTGGCATAAAACCCTTCCTAGCCAGGAGCTCTCTGAAGAGTCCAGAAGGACAGACTACTTTACTGATATCATCAGTTTGCCAGGTCTGACGAGGCAAAATAACTGCTTGGACGTGACTGTGTGTGTTTGTCTCACTGGTAGCACAGCCCTGGATCCTGCTGTCACATGCCTCCGAGCACATCAGGCCAGGGAATGTCTCTCCAGATTGTTGGTAAATTCTTATCTGTACTCCAGTTACAGAGGTGACGCTTGCAGACGTAACCCTGAGCAAATCTGAGCCAGGCAGTAACACTGGTAGTTTGGAGGGGGATGGGGAGAACAGCAGCAGCCAGCTGGGAGCTGATCAAGATGCCTCACACACAACCCTTTGCCTTCTACAGCTGCTAGGGCTCAAGCTAGGACTTGCAGTCCGCAAGACAGGCTATGAACGCGCAGAAGAAACGTGATCGCTGCCTGAAAGCCCTTGCTTGCATCCTTGATGCTGCAAGATGAATTAATGTTTGTTTTGACTCCCTGTTCTTGATCTGGACTACTCATCACAGCTACAGTGGGGCTTGATTTGTACTTAGAGCTATCTGAAATATGGGATGGAAAAGCATGTGTGAAAAACACACCCTTTGTGTTCACTTCAAAACTTGCTGAGCAGATGTCAGGGTGGTCTTTACTCCCATCATCTGTGCGGGCCACAGTGTGTTTCACCAACAGGAAGATCCTTCTCGCTGATTACCAGGACGCAATGATGTCAGCTGAGCATGCTTGCCACAACCAGGAGGTAAAAGCCATTAGCATAAACCTCAGTGAGAGATATTGAGGCAAATTTGTCTCACCTCAGGCTTGCCCCGAGCTACCAGATCAGTTGACTACTTTCTGCAGCTCAGCTAATGTGTAATAACTCTTCCAGCTGGGGTAACTCAGTGATACACCTGAACCCAGTAGGGACTGGAGTGAAATATTCCAGCCCTTTCCCAATAAGCATAAAACCCACATGACTAGTCTACACTTGCGTTTACATTTTCTCCTCTTAACTAGTTTTGCTTTCCCCTACCTGCATACTGCTCCTTGACCTCTAAAGTTCTGAAGAGTGGAAGACACCACTGAGAAATCTACAAAACCTATCTTCACGTATCAGTGAAGACAAACTTTAGAGAAAGTGGAGAGTACAGCCAGAGTTTTGGTTTTTTTTTTTTTTCTTTTCATAAACAGCTAGAATTAGCCAAAACCTACAATTTCAGGGGAAAGGAGAGAAAGGTGCAAATATGGAAGCAATCCCATTTCAGGTCACATCTAATGAAAAATGTTTGTCCAGAAAGAATAGGATAAACGTTTTAAACAATGTGAGGTTTTATTTCAACATTTTCTAGCTATAATCATTCCTTTCAGAAATGCTGAAATGTTTCATTTCCACGTTATTACACATGTCAATGTTTTGCTATAACACAGAATTTTTTAACTGACTCAACTTTAAAAAGAGGAAATGAAGCTAAAAATATTAAATAGATTGAAAACTGAATGTTTCACTTACATTTAGAATTCCCACTGTGCCATTTTTTATATTTGACAACTAATCCGAGATTCCACACCAGCAATGCTGCTCGAGGGGATGTCGGGACTCATGCATCCAGTCTGCTTGCTGACATTTTGAATTGAAGATGGACTCAAAGGGTCTGTTGACTTCTCTCCCTCAAGAAGCATCAGCTCACCTTGAAGACACATCTGGAGAACTAGTCCGAGAAAGCTCCTCTGGGGTTTTCAACCAACAGAGACAACGTAGAGCACTCAATAACACTTTGCTGCTATGCCTGGGCAAAGGACTCTTCACCAGCTGGGATCCACCAAGAATGATTACCTTCAATTTTCTCCTCAAGGAATAGGCAGTTTAGGAGTTAGAAAAATCTCCCCTCCCTACCTAATCACCAACACAGCTCTGTGCAGAGCAGGCAGAAATGAAATGAAATAATATGAAATTAAAATAATGATAAAATATGAAATAATATATAATATATATCAGATAATATGAAATGAAACTGAGAACAGTTCTCATTTTCCTGAGCAACTAAAGTGCAGTTTTAAACATGTAACAGACATTTGTCCTTTACCATTTACAAGCCAAATACATAAAGTATGACTGCTTTGATACCCTCTGGGCACTCGAGTTTAGGCCTCCATTAACAAGCTCATTAGCAATAAGAGATACACACAGTATGCTGGCATTACGAAAGGATCAAAAATCTGTGCTTTTGGGAGCTACCCTATGTGAGCTGTATGTCTACCACTTTGAATTACAGATTCTTAGGTAATCTAATCAAAATGCTAACCAACCCCTTTTCATATGATCACAGAAAAACCACGGCACGTCAAGAAACACATATATTCAAAATGTCCTTTCATGCACCTTAGAGCAGTGCTGAAGAAGACATCTGTATTCTAAGGTGAGCAACAGCACAATCCCCAGATATGACTGCAATCAAGAAATCGCAGTCTTGAAGCTGGTGTTAGTATCTCAGATAGCTCACGCAGGCTTTGGGTGGAATTGTCAATCAACCTTTCCTTCATCCTTGCTTATTCTGAGCAGGCTCCTTACACCAAGCAATGCTAGGCAAAGACAAATGTTAACAGCTGATAAGCACCCACAAATATCTAAAAGTCACTGAAAGCAGAAGAGGAACGATATCTAGTAGGCTATGGATTGGGTTTATAGCAGTCTGAGACCCCTAGAAACCTGACAAACTATCTTAAATGACAATGCTCCATTGAAAAAAAGAGTAGAAAACATACTGAAGGAGTGGGAACCCAAACCAAAAAGCCCAAAGAGCAAAGCTGCCCTTTTTTTTTTTTTTTTTTTAAATTCTTTATGTCTCGCCACAACCATCTTCTCAAGCCTATGGACCTCTTCAGCTAAGTTTCATTAAGAGGGACATTAGGGTAAAGGAGAGAAAAGCTGTCAGCTGTCAATATTTTTTCACTTCCTTGGTCAAAGCCCCTCGGCAGTCTGCTGAGCACAGTAATTCGCAATTTTCACTTCCTTGGTTGATTCCTTGTGGTTTGGTTTGTTGGTTTTTTTTTTTTAAATACCTGCTAATCTGTTTTCCACATTTTCCTGTAATGCATATATTTGTCCTCTGGGTTCTTATTTCTTCCTTGTTTTGTTCTCAGATCATCATTTAGCATAATTTTTTTAAAAATTATCCCAAAAATTTAAAGAAGTAAGAATTCCTTGTTTTGTTCTCAGATTATCATTTAGCATAATTTTTTTTTAAATTATCCCAAAAATTTAAAGAAGTAAGAGTTCCTGCATGCCTTAAAGTTTCTAGTCCAAAAATAACCCAATCACTGGAGAAAATAAAGAGGAAATTTTTTTTGTTTTGGGGTTTTTTTGTTTGTTTGTTTTGGGTTTTTGTTTGTTTGGTTTTTTTTAATTTTCCAAGTTTTCTAGTTGAAAAAGTACCTTAAGATCCTAGTGTGTATCTCACAAGTTTTCATTTTAAAGCACTGTGCTTATAGGCCTAAAACTCAGAGGAATGAAACCACTGAGGCATCGTTATTCCACATAACAACACGAAGAATAAACTATTGCTCTGAATACATTTAGGGTAAAAACTTGGCTCTTGGACAGGAACTTCATGTGCCAGGTTTAAATTCGCTGCAAATCAGGATTGCAAAATTACCCACCTTTGAAACAACGGTTCGTAACAAAAGTAATGCATCCTTAACTGGGCCACTGAAAATGCTGCTGCTGGGAGAGCGACTGAATGCATGTAAATTAAAGACATATTGCTAGATTTAATCAGTCCTGTCCTGTATTTATAAGTGTTCTTAAAATATGAGATTTTAGGAGACATCGTATGTCTGAATACTTTTGTTTAAAGTTAAAGGTTGTTTATTAGATGTTATTTATACTCTGTTAAACCTCAGAGGGAGAAACATTAAACAGGTCTGGGATTCACAGAGTTCACAAAGCAGGCACTACATTGTACAGTCTGATACAGAACTTCCTATAGTGGATAAATCCACCAACATCTGCTAAATACGTAGAAGATTTATTACATTTTCATAAGGTTTACTTACTACGTAGACTTCATGATTTGGCAAACAAAGCCTGACTAGGGGAAAAACTTATTTTAAACCCTTTTAATACACACTTTGGAGGATGCATGAATATCCTCTCCCCACCCTCCCTGTCGCTTGATGGAGGGAATAGTCTCTGAGCCATTGAGCTGGCTGCAAAAGAGAACTTGTGTCTCACGTCTTGTTTATAGGATGGAGTCTTTGTGCTTCTCTTGGTAGTTCCCAGATCAAGGTACAGTCCTGCATATTCTCTCTCTCCAAAACTTTGCTGATGGACTCGGAGAGTCAGCAAAGATCCTAGTACAGTGCCAAGACCCTCCTTCCTCCCCTGCAGGAGAGCTCAGCAGGCTCTCCTCCCAGGGCATAGTGCAGTCAGATATTTGTTTCGGCATCCAGAAAACTCTTTTTGAAATCTGTGTGAAACTTGGTGCGTTCCCATAGTCTGGGGTTCTTTGATGAAATACTGTCATTTTTTCTTATCACCGAGCAATTATGCTCTCTGCCAGAAACAAAAAATTTGGGCACAGTGAAATCCTGTTTTCAGGAAGCCAGGGAAATCCCATCACCTGCTCCCTCCTCCCACCCCCCCCCAAACTAATTTCTGTAGTTCTTGTTCATATAAATGAGCAGTCAAGCTGCAGCAGCAACAGTGAAATTGATTTCTGTGGTGTTAGATGAAAACCTGAAAGTGAAAGAACCTCAATTCAGATAGCAGAGGAAGCTGAGATTTTTCCCACTCAATGCCAGAGATGGGCATCCCTAGCACCTACTAAGAACATGACTGAACATACATAAAGGTCAGAGGGCTGCTCACCAGAAGCCAAACTTGGGGTTGCTGTCACTTGCTTTCCCCACGGGACCAAAATGAGGAGCAGCTTTTAGCCCAGGAATTATTCTAAATATCAGTAAAATATTCCTAAACAACAACAACAAAAATTTCCCTTCTAGTAAGCTCTCCATATATATCACTTACCATCTTGGGCTAATATATCCTTTCCTTGAGATGGGTAAAACTTACATAAATGATCCTTCATTCCTTCTTTCTGACCTTCACTACATTCCTTTAAGCCTTCTTAAAAAAAATGATGTTCAATTTGAAGGGAAATATTTGTTGTCAGGAATTTGCAAAGGGTTCCTGCAAGCGGCAGAACGAAGGTACAGGTGTATCTTGGAGAGAATCTAGCCTTACGGGATAACACTCAGCAGTGTAGCTGGAATGCTGATTTGTTGGTACAGACCTCCACTTCCACAGTTGCTTCTTTCTGGAGAAGAATTATTATAGGACAATGCCTCTGCCTCTGAAAGCTGCTCTCAGCCAGACAAACACTTCATGTGTACATTCAATTCTCCTCTTATCCCCCTTAATCCAGCTGCATCCGAAACTCCCAGTCATGATTTGGTGTCATAACTCACCATCCAAGCTCTCCAGGACAGGGACATATTTTTGTCCTTTTGTAAACTTTTACTAAGTTCTCTGTAGACTGACTAGCATCAGAGATTGATGAACAAGTATGTATACTGGTAATACGGAGTGCCTCCTGCTAACAGACAATTTCTCAGCATCCTGGTGAAAAAGCATGCCTTTGAGTGGACAAAGCACCGGTTTTGTTACTGTATTTATTATTTAACATTTGTATGTTAAGAACCACAGATGGGCAAATGACAAGCAAGAGCTATTGGGGAAAAACATTATTAATCCTTGTACAAATACATCCCTAAGATAAGTTACAATGTTCTCCTGCCAAAATGCAACAGCTAACGATTTTCTTGCAGTCTGAGAAGTCCCAGATCACAGATGGCCAGCTGAATGGTGGCTCAAGTAATGCTAAGCAATGAACAGCTGCTAACAATGAGGAAATTGTGCTTATAAGGCCTCATTCAGTGCCTGCTGAAGTCAATGAAAATCATATAAACAGCAGTGAGTGCCCTAGTGAGCACTATTCTTTGGCAAGAAGCCAAAAAGCAGATAACAAAATATTATTATATTCCCCCACCAGAATACTCACTGTTTTCACAGAGTAACCGAAAATTTGATCTCCAGGCAAGCCTAGAAACATCCTAGTGAATGCAGCTGCATTTAAAATGCTGATGTACACTAAAATAAGAGTATTATGTGTCTCACAGAGGATTAGGTTTTTATTTAGGATGCATGCAGACACTAAGGGGTTTAGTTTATTTTCTCCCAGATTACAAGCACATTATAGAAAACCAACACTTCATTTTGAGAGACCACTACCTGCAAGGTCCTTTCTTTCAGTAAATGCTTCAGTTTATTAACAAATAGCACTGCTACCAGTTAGAGCACCACCAGTGCTGCTCCTAATAATGTGTGTCTATGAAGCAGGTATAAAAAACAAAAATTAAGTGTCTACCCCACGTATTTCGTACTCAGTGCTTTAGCTGGACTAATGGTGGCTACCAGCTGACAAGGAAGAAGGTCAAAGAGCTAGGAGCAGCTCAGTTGTGGAACACCATATGAAATAGAAATCTCCTGTGGGGTTGGTTTTTTTTAAAGCAAAATGTATGAAACAGCAGGTGTCTAATTTTTAAAAGGCTTAGAAGGAGCAGCATTGAAAGCCTGAACACGACATTTTCAAACTTCACATTGCTGTCCTAACCTGATGCAGCTCTACAAGACCACAGAGGCAACCGAGTACCTTCCCAGGAGCTCAGGACAGCAAGCAGTCCTCGATGGGTGCAACAGAGCTGGAATACAGAAAGGTCAGGGCACCTGATGGGAACAAAACAGGAGGCTCTTTAAAGCTTAGGAAGAACTCATTAAAATCCAGAGATGTGTTGCTGATGAATAACATCAGTGTTAAATGCAGCTCTCTGTCCATTACCTGCTTGATAAATACACTTCGAAAAGAACCACTGAATTCAGGGAAAGACACTTCGTACAGTCACTTTCCTCATCTCACACAAGATTTTTTTTTTTTAAACTATCTGATGCATGATGAATCTTAGCTGCTTTAAAAGCAAAGAGGCACTACTTAGAAAGCCACAGAGATCAAAGACAACTGTTTCTAAGGGAGGTTTTCTTCTCTCTTTAAAATACGCCTGCAAAATGTCTAGTAACACACTCCCAAATTTATTTCTTCAGCTTGCTGAAATGCTATGCTCTCCTGGGTGCCTTTGTGGTCTCGGAAACAGAACAGGTACTTTCGTGCTCCTTCATACATTTTCCACTCTGCTGCAGAGTCTGTTTATGTTCCATAAATGCACAGGTGCACACAGTTATACATGAACGGAATCAGGTCATACGGAAGCGAGGAATCACTTCTCCTGCTATTTGCATAGGCTGGATGCAGACAGAGTGCAAATAACTCTTTGCAGCTGTACCA
The DNA here is from genome assembly GCF_000699245.1 of Pterocles gutturalis. Lineage (NCBI taxonomy): Eukaryota > Metazoa > Chordata > Aves > Pterocliformes > Pteroclidae > Pterocles > Pterocles gutturalis. Next base: position 54,738 of record NW_010100198.1, read on the forward strand.
ACACGCTCCAGTCTCTACTTGCACTGTCCAAACCATCCTGCTCTGATGCACCTCTTCCAAAACCGCTGGAAGATGGGGCTAATCACCACACTCACTAACAGTGTTGCTACAAAATTTAAAAGATTGGACTGGGAGCACAAAGGGACTAGAGGAAGCCTCAGCAATGACGGGCGTGATGGGGCCCGGACTCCCTGGGGGGAGTTTATTAACCAGCATAAGGCAGGTGTTAACACCAAGGGAGCTCTGACGGCATTTCTGCGTGTCCCCATCACTCGCAGCATGCACCCATCACTCCTGCCACCTGGGTTCCTCACCTGGGACTGAGCAGTTTGGTTCAGAGCCAGCTTACAAAGACACTTCTGCTGGGGAGCTCCTCCTCAGGGACAGCATTACATCCCCCTGAGTAAAAGGTCTTCTCTCCTGCTGGTCCAACGCTGCCAGGCAGAAGCCCCAGCTGCCTCTGTGCCCAGCGCAGAGCTGGTCTGAAGCCTTGCTGCCACCACTACTGCGTCATTTCAGCCTGCAGGGAGAGCAGGAGCTTTCCCAAACGGGAATATTCTTGCCCGGTTGCTGATTTAGGCTGCCCTGGGCAAAAAAGACCAAGAGCACAAGCCAAAAGTGCTCCTGCTATGGCCACCACCTGCCATAGAGGAGAACACACCTTTTGTCACTGGTTGAGAGGTGGGCAGCTGCAGGCAGCTCCATGTCTCCTTTGCAGTCTGCTGGGATCTGTCAGCAGCCTGCCACGATACACTGAGCTAATCACAGCCTCCCCAGAGGCAGACACACAACTGCTGGCCTATAGCATCCTAAACATGTTTGCCAGGGGGGGAATCAACTCCAGCAAGCAGTTATGGATGATGTAAGCAAAGGTGCTCTCTGATGCAGGAGGATGCAGCCCCACCAAATGCCCAGACAAGGGCTCTCATGAGACCAGAACAGTTCAGGATTTCCACACGAGCACAAACTCTTCTACAGCCAGCCAATGCGACACAAACAGGTAATAAAGGATTTATTTCCCTCCTATCCCCTCCTGAGCTTGCTCAGATAGACTTCACCTCTTCTTGAGAGAGCCAGACTGAGGATAAGCACCTGGAATAACACCTCTAGCATATTTTTTGGGTATCCTGACCTCTGCTCAAGTTCCTGAGAGAGTTAACCCTCTCCGAGGGTCTTAGACTTGGAGCACCAAGAGATTAATGTCTGATAGGAAGCCAATGGCACACCCAGGGACTAAACCTGGGTCTCCCAGATCACTTTGGGACCACTGGACCAGCCTCGCTTGCTGGTAATTAGAAGTTTAATGGCGTTACTGAAATTACAACCAAATTTTACACAGTTAGACTGATCACTGTCTAAATTTGAAAGTAGTTACATGTGCTGACAGCATGATTACAGCTTTATTCACCCATTTTAGACTGAAATTTAAAATAAAATACACTGAGATTGTATCACATGATAAATAGCAGTCAGCTCTCAGGTCTATTTGTTCCAGATTTAATTCTAACATTGTAAAGTTGACAGCCTCACACAGCTCAGTGGAGGAGTATGATACTTTCCTACAGCAGCAGCTTGACAAAGGGACAGATAACACTTGCTTTGAAGCCTGGAGGGTCCCAAGCTACTGTCTCTAAGACCACAGTCTGCCTACTGATTGACTTAAAAAAAAAAAAATCTGTTGAAAACTCAAATTCATCCACTTGCAAATTCTCACTTACATTCTTAGCTAGAAGAGGCTAACACAGCAATAATTTTATGCATGGGTTAGAAAAGTCTTTAGGTGTAGTACCAATCATTTTTTCACTGAAACTCTGTGCAACTGAGTCCACGATGACAGGAGCACCCCTGTTTGACACAAAGAGAACAGGGCAGTCAGGTAGGTAAACAGTTCCAAATTGTCCTATCTTGTTTCTAAAAATGATCTTTCTACAGAACACAACTTCCAGAAATAAATGCATTTTATATAAAGTAATTTTAATCATCACTAGTTCAGAATGACCTGCTTAATCCACGTTATCAGCCGTACATAAAGCAACTCTTGTAAATACGCGGTGGCGACGCACTTCACGTCTCCTTGCATTTAAAAATAAACCCCTACACGCATGTATCATACAACAGCCCTTGACACAAGCTCACAATAACACAGCTGTACGCATCCTGCGCATCTGAGGCTTTCCTCTGTGCTCCGAGGCTGCTAGAGCATTGACTTTCCTTCTGCTTTTCCAGGGCAGTTTCGTATTTGCTTTTCTAAGCCTGCTTTTATGCAGACTTGGTTAAATGTTGGCACCCACAGAGCCAGGAGAGAAGAGGCGACTGTTGGAGAGTTTGTGCCCTCTGGTGTTCAGCGGTGCATACTGGAGCCCCCAAAGCGCTGCTGCTTTGTGCTGCTGCAGCATCCTCTCCTCCCCAAGCCTTGGCTGCCTATCCTGCAGCAGCACGCTCCACCAATATAAAGTCTTTAGCCCCAGTCTGCTTAATTGTAGAAGTATTCTCAGCAAAATACCAGGCAGAGGCCACTGTCTCCTTTTAACACCATCTGCACACTTTACATGCAAAATTTTAGCTTTGGGGATGATTTCAGCAAGATCCACATCAACTCAGCAGTTTCCAAAACTGACAACTCTGGATGCAGCACACCTTTGTGTTTTCATTAGTTCAAATCAGGGAAAAAAGTACAATAGATAACTTTAGAAAATCAAAATACTTATTCAGCGAAGCCCCCGAGTCCCAAAGCTGAGGATACACTCTTTAGCCTGTACTAAAACACAGAAGCTCCCATCAGCATGGTTTTCAGATGGCTGGTTCCCATTGCTTGTTACTATGCCTGTAGTAAATTCTTCAAAATCTCAACTAAAATCAAGTTTGTGGGCATAACATTAACACTCTGCTATGCCCACGAGCGCTAAACCTTTGCCAGAGATTACTCAATTCCAAATTTCAGCAGGCAACTTCTGGATAGAAAGCGGAGCTTATTCTCCTTCTGAAATCCATCCCAACTTTCCACGGTTCACTCTAAAGACACTCTGATGTGGAGTTGTTAACTGTGGTGAGATTTAAGGCAGTTTGCAAGGATTTTAGCGATTGAACTGTTCATCTGCAGATACCAGCCCTCCACTGTCTCAGCTCTATACCTACTGTGCTGCCATTGCTCAGGAGCTCTCATTTCAGAAAAACCCTTCACCTCAGCACCTACCCCTGACAGGGATACCAGAGAAGTCTACTCCCTGTCCTTTGGGGCATTGAAAAGCCAATAACAGTAGATGAGGTTTTGGAGGAATCCAGGTGTGTCTACATCTACTACCTTTCAAGCAGTCTCTTCTGCCCTGCCTACACTGATGAACCAGCTACAACAGCTTTGCACCAGCTGCAGGCCACTTATAGAGCAGCTTCAACTCATATTCTGACCTAAATAAGCAAGGTGCTTTTATTTATCCTTTGAGGGAACCATTTTCCTCCAAGTGCCACAACCTTCCTCCTGTTCTGACAGAGCTATTTCTCCTCAGGGTGTTAGAAAAAACCAAAGACAGGTCTGAAGATCTCATTTACAAACACGACCCTTGCAGCAAATGCATCTTTCATGATGATGTTCAAAACAGTAAGTTAGCAGTTTCCATCACTGTAAAGAACCACCCTAAAAAGAAAAAAGCTCTCAGAAATTAAAAAAACAAATAAGGCAAGAGTTAACAAAGGATCTGGATTCAATAAACTGTTTCAGTGGAAAGTTAGGAGCCTAAACACTGAATCTGAGCCTAATAGCCCTTTGCTGCAATTATACTCACTTGAACGTTGAGCACTGTGTCATTAGATGAGTGCATTCAGACAGTGCACTGCAGTAATAATTCACACAGTGTTTACATTTCACCAAAGCTTTCTCCTGTGTGTTCTTCTAACCATAACAGCACATTTAGACATTTTATAAACACAGCAGATTTGTTTTTAATTAAGGAATTTCACAGCAGTGAACTCTGATCACTTAATATTTCAAATCTGAAAACATCACTATTGCCGCATGCAACGAGATTATTCTCTGTACACTCTGTAGGAGTACCATTTCCTCCAAAAATGTCATGCTGCCAGCAGACAGTCCACGAAGAGAGTGGCAATGTCAGCCCTCCCTGCAGCTCAGCAAGAAAACTATGCCCGTGACCCAGGAGAATATGCACAGAGATGCTGTTTGCAGGACCGATGCTGATCAGCTTTCTGCATCTCTCAGAAATTGTCTCTTTCAAGCAAAGCACAGCTGAAATCAATAGTCTGCCAATAAAAGTGGAGAGACTTTGCGTTAGCGCCATGGGATTCATTCTCACGACTGTCAATCGCAGGGTAACTTTCACAATTCCAGCGCTGCAGTCTAACAAGTGCCATCATCTGTGGCCCAGCCAAGCAGGAGTGATTTAAGCTGAAACACTGGGACAGAGGAAAGGAGTGCACTTTTCACCCCATTTGACCAGTATGCAATTTACACTTGAAAGGAAAACTGGGGAAAGCTCGATCTGGTAGGAACTGTTGGCAGCAGAGCCTGTTTGCAGCTAAGAAGCCAAAAGAGGGATTGTATGGCAACAAGGCTCCTGGTTCCGGCATGAATTTCAAATCACAGTGTTATGTTTAACCTCAAAACATCCAAAAGAAAATGACGAACAGGCACCAGCCATTATTTCTTGAACAGTCGGTGGAAAACAAAGATGCTGGGGTCAGATCAGAGTTTCGGAGCTGCTATGAAAGCCACAGGACCTCCACCAGTGGCTTCAGGCTTTTGCACTCCAGCTGGACATCGGCAGGATGGTAAACGCAGCCTATACGAAAGGCAGGAGCCTCACCCTTGGGGTGAGCTTTCAAGTGTCTCACGTCAACTGGGGCACACATCCTCTGCACAATCCCAAAAAGTAACAAGAACACCACATCTCTAGGAGCGCTTTTAGAAGGAATACCCTCTAACCACTTCACAGCAGAGCTGTTTATGTGTTTATATCCTCAGCTTCCTATTCCATTTACGAGCAGTCAGCAGCAACACAACCAAGAGGAGAGTTGAGCAAAAAACCTTGACTCAGCCTCACTAATAGCGACGTGAAATGGCTGTTTGTGGCTTTACACCGTGCTGGTGAGGAACAGAAACACAGCTAAAGGGAGCATGGGTGGGACACAGCTCCCAGGACCAACTACTAACCTTCAAAGACCTCAGCCTGCCCTTTGCCATTCACAAACATTTTCTGCCACAGTCTTTCATTGTTACCAACAGGCTTGTTCAGACAAGATTGTCAAGTCTTTCTGGATATTTTAAAACCAAATCAGGAATCAGAGATGAAAAGGAACTTCCCTGTATCAGTTGCTGCACTGGGAATGGCAAATATGAAAGAAATCAACCCCATGCAGCCTGCGAGCAACCCACAGAGTGAAATTAATTTACAGACAGTACACCTTATCTGTAACAATTTCTATCATTCTCTCTCGATTTCTGCTTGCTTAAAGGCTTTAATGATACATTTGTCAAAACCACTCCATTTAAGCCTAAGCTCATCCTTTAATAACACAGATGGCTTATTTGACCTTTCCCATCAAATCTGGATATCTGTGACTTAATGCGTGTCCTCTGTGAAGTCCTAGCACTGCGTGGACCAACACGATGCTGACCAGCCCTCAGGAACTCTCTGCTTTGCCTTCTGTGACTCAGGGGTAATTTAATCCTTGCTCCTGTGAACCTTCCCAGGTCTGAAAACTGCCTGTGACACTGATGGCGAGGGCTGCAGGAAACATCGAAAACAGAAGGATACCCGAGGAGCGCACTGACAGCAAATGTGTGCCACTGTTCAAAATAAGCATGTCATGCTTTTGGTATTATAGAATTTAGTCAGATCTAATATGCTGTAATAAGATATTTAAGGTATAAGAGAAAATATAGTATTATAAACGCTGGAGAGTAAGTAGAAATTATTAAACTGGATGATGTTATTAAGTTATATTTACTGCTCAAAGCAAAGATTTTTTGTTAACTTGGCATGCAGATCTGACAACGCCTCTTGGGGACAGTTTTGTTTACAGACAAAAATCATATATTACCTTCTTCTTTCATTGGTTAAAATGATCAAAATAGCACAACAGATTTTTTTTATAAAACAGTAAAAAAAATGCTAGCAAGTGAAAACACCCAATTGTCTAACATGCAGATCACATATGTGACTTGCTGCAGCATCACCTGACTGCCAAAGCTCATGAGATTTTCCATATCCACCGTCATTCTCCCTGTGTTTGGACAGAAGTTGTTTCTGTAACACTTCAAACTAAATCTGTTCCAGGAAGATTCTGGAAGAGGCAGTATATCATACAGTTTCTTAATCACACAGTTATTACAAAAAAATATGAAAATTAAGAAATGTCAGAAAACAAGACAGTCTGTTATTAGTTGCACTGGAATACAGGAAAGCTGTAGTATGGGCGCTGAACCAAGGTATAAGATTGCCCAACCTCCTCTCTACTTTCGTACAAGAAATATAGAAAGTGCTTCCCACAGAACTCCATCTGCAAACTGTCACAGCCAAGGAGCCTGCAAGCTAGACTGCTCCTACTCTGGCAGAGCAACACGAAACAAATAGGATCCCCAGAGGGTCCACGCCACGGAGACAAAAGCAGATAAACAGCATTATTCCAGGGGTAAGTTGTATTTGCTAATATCTAGCAGTTACCCATACAAGATAAGATCTTTTTCCTCATATCTAACTGCAAAAATATTGTCCCATGAACTAGGGAAGACTAATTTTCTATCAGTTTGTGTCCTTCATCCTTTAAACCTCCCTCACTCCCACAGTAACACCAACACCCCTAATGTCACACGTGTAAGAGACGATACGTACTGGAGCTATTCTGGAGTTAGGTGCCTGTTGACTGACTGGCCAGAACCTGGGAGGACTGCCCACCTGGATGCTCTCGAATACAATATCGCATGGTTGAAGTTTTCCTGGTTTTTCCTCTGCCAGGGAACTAATGTGGGTCTTTCTCTTCCACCAGCATTGCAATGGAAACTAATGAAACTAACTCTATTTTAAACTTCTGTCCCTTTTTAAACTTGGGCTAAATTTAGCCTGAGAGTCCAGAAGTCAGGGGTAGAAAAGGGAAGAGGAAAGGGCAAAGAGAAGAGACCCAAGGACACTGCAGCCCAATTTCCTTAAGAAACTAAGTTTTACTGTCACTGGATCCTTCTGTGCCTGGCAGGTAGCACTCCTACTGAGGGCTAGTGCACAGGTCTCTCCCTCAGCTAAGTATCGCCAGGTGACTTTGGTGGGACTACCCACGCTGAATGTCCCAGCAGCCAAAGTGCATCCACAAACTGGACTTTGAAAGCAGGACACAGCTGCTAATGATGACAGCCAGCCTCAGTTCAAACTCTTTTGTGGAACAGAAAAACAGAGCTCACGCTGAGCATCTTGGCAAGTTTTGCCTTCTGGAGCCGTGCCTGCAGGAAGGCAGGGAGGAGAGCACGCAGTAACAACAGCGGAGACGGAGAGCGGGCACCATTCTCTCGCCAGCTGATTGCAAGCTAGGTTGTGAACTAATGAGGCTCAGCAAAAGTATCACTGAAAGAGATATAATTTAGCCTTCTGACAAACAATAAGCAAGCAAAGATACAGTAAAAAGTTAGCTATGCTAGCAGACAAGAGTCATCAGTAAAGGAAAATGTAAAGAAAAATAATTTTTTGTATTAGCTTTCCTCACAGGTTTCCTTTTGATTATTAGCCTGTCCCTATAGATACAAAAATAAAATAAAAAGAGAATCAATCAGGTCAGCTCTACAGTCTGGTTTGTAACTCAGAGTGCAGACTGATCAGGCCTGCGTGGGCAATGTTCCAGGGAAGCCTCTCAATCACAGCAATAACATTGGTGTTACATTTTGTAGATCTCTCCCCTACTCCCTCCCACTTGATTCCTCTCCATCACCCATACAGGGTGCCGAGGCTAATCCTCTGCTTCTCAGTATTCTGCTTTCACAGGCTAAACCATGGCTTTAACTTGGGACTGCGACTCCTTCAACCAGACAGAGAACAAGATTACGGTGCACTGAAAGCTTGAAGATAGCTGGCTGGCATCATTAATTATTTCCAAGCTCTCCAATAGACTTCCACATGCCTATTCCACTCTTTCAAACGACAAACTAAAATTTTAAACTAAAACTATACCACAGCAGCCAAGTCCAACACTGAAAAGAGGAAAAAAAAGGGATCGATCAGGTTCATATACTCTATTCATTCCAGTCTCTTAATGAGGGTCCATGATGAAAGGCAGAAAAAGCAAGCTCTGCTCAACCAGCTCCTGATACAAAGAAGGATTATAAAGACAGAGACAGGATGGCCCCCAATAGCTTGTTCTGCAATATTATCTGCTAGCAGAGAGGAGGGCAATAGTCCTCTGCTCTACTAGAATTAACTAGAAGCCTAAAGGATATAGTAACTAATAAACAGAGGCATTTCACAACTATACTGTTTTCCCAAGTAACAGTGGGACATCACACACTCCACCTCAACAGCTTCCCAGGCAGATTCTCCTTAAATATGCCTAAATAGCTGTAGAGCTTCTATTTTGCTAGCAAATTAGTTCATGCCAATAAGAAGCCTTAGCCTTTCATCACTAACATAGTAAGACATGCCATAAAGACCCCAGGACTCCTATGAAGCTTTACGGCACCACATTATATATCGTCATCACGTTTCCAGTCCACAGAAGTAAACCAAAGGAGTCCTGCAGATTAAGCTTAACCTCAGAACCAGTATTTTTTTCACTATTCATTTAAGCAAGCTACATAGCCTCTGACTGTGGAACCTCTCTTAACTCCAAAAGGACCCAATAGAAAGAATTGTGATAGCTGTCCTGTTCAAATATCAAATAACACAGACAAATCAAGAGATGTCTAAAACACTTGTGGAGACTTCTCCAAAAGGCATATTTCCACAAAAACCAAGCCAACCAAACAAGAAAACCCAAGAAACAAAAAAAACCCCACAAACCACAGGCTGTCTTCCTCATCCCTTCAGCTTTTGAACTGCTCAGAGAAGCACGCATAAATATTTAGTAAATTATTTCATGCACACATATATTCTGTGTTCTATAGATGCCTACATTATTTGTTCAAGTTTGTAAATTAAATTCTTTCCTTAGGCATTGAAGTAAATAAGAATAAAGCCTGAAAAATATTTATGCAGCCATCACTGCAGTGGTTGCTACACAATAGGAAAAAAAAAAAAAAAAAAAAAAAAAATGAGCAGCCTACAGAGAGAAAAAACTATAGCACTTGAGTCCACACATAATTCACTATCCAAGAGCCAGGGATCCTGAAATACTTCCCGATATGACATGACTGGCAACAGATGCAGCAATGGGGCTGAAATGACAACTGAGTGGCAGAATCTGCCCAGTTCTTAGGTCTGCTGTCTCATCTTTCCCCCAAAATTCAAATCTTTTCCCCCTACCTTATATGAAAACTAGGTTTCTCTTATCATCTGGCCAGACTTTGTCCCTCTGCATGGTCACCCTCATGGCTCTGCCTTGAGTTCACTCACACTCTCAAAATAACGGTGGGGGAAGGTGATGACCATTCACCACAATGTTTGTGTGTGTGGCCCCGCTCTTGCCAGAATTAGGCAGGAAGGAACAGAGTGCACCATTCTGGGGCAAAATCTGAAGGTTTGGAGACCTCACCAGCAGCCCTCCAGCTCTTGGAGGACTGTCTGCTCTGCTGGCAATGGGCTAGTTGTCTACGTCCAGCAGCACCTTTCAGCTCAGACAACAGGTGAACATAGAATTACTCAGAGCCACAGCAGAAGTAAA
>NW_010100198.1:64558-65176 GCF_000699245.1 Pterocles gutturalis
AAGAGTGTTTCTTAACCCGAAAAATCTTTGCTTTGGGGATAACCAGCCATCTGGGGAGACTTGTTTAAATGCTGAGAAAAGTCAGAAAAGGAACAAAACTTCCTAGAACAACCGTAGCAGCAAAATAACCTCAAAACAAACTGAGTTTACCAGCATATCTAGCTATAGTTTGTCAGAAACAAATCCTTTAATACTTTTTCTTAGAAAAGTAATTTCTTAATCTAATCTGAGGAGAGACTGTACCCTTGAACAATTCCCAAGTAATGCACAGGAGAAGAGTCCAGGAAGCAAAACCAACCAAACCACTAAACAAGCGACCACAACATAATTGCTATATTCCCTCCGGAGAAATTCTCAGCCCTGTTAAGAAGTCTGGAAGGGATTCTGTGCAAATAGAATGGTTAAAACCAGCAGGAAGTAGCAAAGTGAACATTGCAAGGCTCCAATTTCAATGCTGACGCAAATGGTCCTCTCGACTAAAGAGGCTGCTGCACCTTTCAGCCCAAGGGCTCATAAAGGGGTTTGTACATACTCACAATATTTTTTTTAGAGAGAACCAAAGATGAGCAGGAAAAATCCTGTGCGGAATTCACTGTTACAAGAGCCAGTGTACCTTGT
>NW_010100198.1:65191-69752 GCF_000699245.1 Pterocles gutturalis
ATGTAACTAATACATTTATTTGTACATGACACTTGTGGGATGCAGTACATGTAAATTATCATCTCAGCTGCTGAATTAGAAGTGAAAGACAGGAAGGTGAAGTACTCTGTCCACTCCCTTAGCCCAGTTTAGAAAATAAAAAACTACTTCCAAAAGCAAGGAAGAGGGGGAGAAAGTAAGGAAACCCCTATGAAATGAAACAATTTATTTCCCAGCTAGCTGGCTTCACCTTCCTTCTTTGGTTATAGGATAACATGGCAACTGACATCACTCATCATCTGCTCAGACTTGGCTGCCATTTCTACTTCTGCATTTTGAATGGCACTCACTCATTAAAAACTGATTTAACATAGCTCCACAGCTTGATTCCCCTCTAAGAACACAGTAAAACATAGTAAAATAAAAAGATGAGAAAGACAAAGATGTGAATATCCCTTATTTGAAAGGGATGCTTTTAATATACTGGGAACACTTGCACTTTTGTTTAGCTCAGTATTTTTCAAACTACATAAAAAGCCATTGTGCAGTTACAGAACAGTACAGACTTCCGTGGTTCCAAAGCCACCAGCACAACAGCATCCTGATCCCATAATGGGGCCCGTGGAGGCTATCAGCGTAAAAACAAATAATGTCCCCTCTGACATGCACGTACACACAAATACTTCCTAGGTCTGAAGTTCTTTCCACTGGTTCTGTCATTTAAAGCTACTGATGTAAATACATGCAACATTACTATATTTAAGTATCATTGTTGATGCGAGGTTACAAATTAAAAAGTTTACAAAAGATGTTTCCATGAATTTTGAAGACCCTGCTATTAGCAGGAAAAAGAAAACTAATTCTGTAATAAGTTCAGATCAGATCTGTATGTACATTTCTAAAAATAGATATAAAAATCATGTCCCTTGTGGCAGAAGACAGCTCATAATACTCTTTGCATCTATTAAACACATTTTCAAAAACCAACATGTTACAACTCTTTTCAGTACTGCTCGGGATCAACCTGCTAGCCAAAACAGAAATTTACTGGCAGCAGGGAGAAGTCATAACTTTTTTTTTTTTTACAGTGTTCCTGTTCTTTAGGTGAATTGCTTATAGATTTTCCACTGGCAATGTACATTCTTAGGTTCCTCAAACCATCAGAATCCAACGGGAATCATGTTTATATCCCAGGGGTCTGTATCTTCAAGAGATGCAAGGAGACCCTAAGCTGCTCATCTCTCCAGGACAGGATGCACAATTTGCCTGTTTAGCTATAGACTGCAGTCAGAGAACACAGATAGACAACACCTCCTCACTAACCAGTTATTGTCACAGAAGTCACCTCATCTGCTAGTGCTATTTAGATTCCCCCCCCCCCCATAAAAACACACCGGCTGCTGATCACTTAAAAAAAACATCACTGCTGCTGATTCACTGTACCACAGGAGACACGCTGGGGACCTGAACGCATTGTAGCTCAGCCAAAGCATCCCATAATCCTAACAACCCATTCAGTATGATGGGTGGATTTATTTTTTTTAATATTCCCACATATCTTTAGTACTCTAAAGACCTCTGTTGCAATGAATTGACCTTTCATGTTGTTCCCATAAATGAAGAACAATGGGAGAGACAGATTTAAATAGCTCAATTAATCCAGGTAGAAACAGAATTTCCTGAAGATCGAAACTGTAAAATTTACCCTTGCCTTTTTTTTTGTTCGTGGTTTTAAAGAAAAATGCTACATAGCTACATCATCTCAGCTATAATCTTTTCCTATCAGCAAGGAAGACCCAAAAAAGCAATACATCTTTCTAAAATACCTCAGATGAGGGTGCTGTCCCTCTCACCAGCCTTTCTGTGTTAGAAATTGTCACAGGCAAAGACTATTTGGCTGAAAACAATGAAACTTATAAGACCAATTCACAGTTCTAAACTGGGCCCATTAATCTTATGACAGCATCACGCAGAAGCCAGGAAGGGAAAAATAATTATACGCTTAGTGATTTTTTTAATATTTTTTTTTTTAAGTAAGAAAACAGTTACTCTTGCATACAAAGATGTCCTGAACTGGAGACTAGCAAGCTGAGCTGCCAGGCCCAGGAGCTCAGGCTGTGTGAAGTCTCCCACTATGGCTGATGTCCCAGCTGGAAAGGAAAAGATGAATGTTGCCCTGGATTAATTGAAGAAAACATTAATTCTTTATTTTCATGGCTTGATAATTTAGAAATGAGAGAAAAATCTCTGCATGCCAAAACAAAGAGTTCTTAGCTCCCAAAGTGTCCTGAAAAAGAGACATGACTTATGCCTTTAACCACCTACATGGGGCCCCCTCCTGCTGTAGAGTGTCATCAAAACCACTGGTACTGGTGGAAAGAAGGGCACTCACAGAAACTGGTGTTTCCACCAATGGAATATCTTGATCGTAAAGGGAACACACGGGTCATAATTAATAGCTATTTACATGGCTTTCTCACACTCCTTTCTGGTTGACAAGCCTCCCTTGCTGAGCTGTACATACCTGGAAGCCAAAGTCACAGACAAGTCTTCACCAACAACTTCACTCGGATTTGTAGTTGGATGAGAAAAATCTGGGATGATATGAAGTCCTTATTTGGCTGCAGTCACCGCTGCTGTGGAGCAGAATAAAGCAGCTCCTGTGAACACTATCTTCCAAATTGAAAAGAGCATTGATTTCTCTTCACTTCTAAGCCAAAAAGCAGCAAAACTAGCAAAATTTTTCAGATGGAACGTGTTGCAGAAAATAACTGTCCTATACCACATGAAAAGGGGGAATCCCTGTTTTCTGATCCAAGCTGCAACAACTCACCAGGCATCATGCTAGTAACTTCTTTACTTTTGATAGAGTAGATGACAGCACTCTGAACTGCCCTGGAAATTGTGATTTCAAGTAGACCATTTCCATATGCTGCATGAGTCACTACCTAGAAAGCAGCATCCTGGAGGCTGTATTAGCAGGGTTCCTTCCAGCTGAGGACACCTGCAGCTAGAGCTGAAAGCCAGGACTGCCTTCTCAAACTTAATGCTTGGAACAGATGGGAAGACTGGTCTCAACACAGAACATAGTGTCAAGTCTCCCTTTCCAGGAGAGAGTGAGGGAAGGAAGAAAAAAGGGAAAAGAAAGAAATGAAGCAACACTAGAGAGCAAGTTTAAAAACTCCTGTTTTCCCTGTGCTTTGAGAAATGGATTTTTCTACTGGAGGATTTCAGTGGACCACACAAGATGTTAAAATAGCAAGAGTGTCAGGGTGTTCAGGAACTTCTACGATTCATGTTTTGGCAAGACTGTGAGTGCACTCCAAACATCTTTTTGTTATCTGGATCCAAATGTAAGCAACAATCTGGTCTTAGAAGACAAGAAGATAGTGATGAGACAGCACAGCTTCGCCTAGGATTCCTCCTGAGAGCGAAGCGCTCTCTCTTCAATTAGGGTTGGGGAGGACAAAGATGAATGGTGAGGTTCCTTTGTGCGGTTCAGAGGATCAAGCCCTGCCAGAATGCGAGTATCAGCCTTTCCAACGACAAACTCCAGCCAGCGCAGTCGCGAGGATAATGAGAAGCTGCATCCTTCTCCCATCTTCTGCGCCAAGGGTAGCAGAATCCAGTTCATTACCGCTGTGGCAGACATCTTCCCAACACCTTTGCATGAATGCACAGACACTATAGTTTCACACTCATGATTAAAACCACAGGAAGTGGACTTTCTAAAGTGAATGAAAAAAAGGGGAGGAAAGAGGAACAAAGAAATATGTGAGAGCTGATTTTTTCCCAGTGGGAAAAGATGAGCTAGGACCAGAATAGCCTGTATATAAAACCTGAAATGATACATAAACAAAGAGGAACTAGGGAGTTCAAGACAGACCACCTGAATCCAGAAAGCTTGCTTTTCAACTTTCTAATTTACTTTTAAATTGTCTTACTTTTTAGGATATTGAGATCAATTGTTTGAGCAAAGAGTTCTTAGAGCTTTAAAAGTAAGACAGAGAAGAGATAAGGCATAATGCTTCCAATTTACATTAAAGTCTATGCGCTATTATCTTCTTATTATCTCCTAAAGATTTTTTTCAGGCATTTAATTAACATATGACAAGATACCCAAGTTAGCAAGAAAAAAAAAAGTCACCACTTAGCGCACTATCTATAGCCTTTCAGATGTTCCTTACCCATTGTTTCTCCTCCTAATGCACTACCTAGTGCACAGCTATTATGCTATTTTAATAGGAAGGCTCTGTCACAGGAATAAAAGGAATAAAGTTCTCAAGGTACCCACATTACATTTTCTAATTTGACTCCAGCACAAGTGTCTTTCAAAGTCAACGAAACATAGGTAAAGTTTAAAGTTTTCACCCAAGGACTTGGCTGGTATTCACCTGCCCACAGGAGCTCTGACCAGGAGCTGGGTCCCAGAGAAACCCAGGGCAAGCTTTAAATTTAAATGACCATAATGCTGACAAACAGCCTCAGAACATCTCTAGAAAGGTGGTGGAGCAATTACCAGGGCCCCAGAGGCTCCCTGCAGGCTGGGCGGGGGGCTCCCCATGGGGGGGTCGGTTGGGGC
>NW_010100198.1:69771-113648 GCF_000699245.1 Pterocles gutturalis
TACCCCAGCCAGAAGGCAGCCGGGGGCACCAGGGGTGGGTTCTGCTTTACTAACGTGGCAGGAAGAGCCTGCACCAAGTAGAAAAAAAACAAGATGTGCTCAAAGCCAAAAAAATACTGTCTAAAGCAAATTCTCCCATTCAATAAGAGTTTCTGTTTCTTAATAGCCCCACATCTATTACCCTAAAACCCCCTCTTGGGTTTGTGGGTTTTTTTTTTTTCTTTTCTTTCTTTCTTTCCTGGAGAAAGCATTTCCAGCAGCATTTGCCAGTTGCCCAGCTCAGCAGTCAAAGAATCTCAGGATGGTGGGAAGGAACCTCTGGAGAACATCTGGTCCAACCCCCTCTGCTCAAGCAGGGTCAGCTACAGCAGGTCGCTCAGGGCTGTGTCTAGTTGGGTTTGTAATATCTCCAAGGATGGAGCCTCCACAACCTCTGTGGGTAACTTGTGCCACTGCTCAATCACCCTCCAATGTAAAAAATACTTTTCTTACATTTAAATAGTAGTACCCACGTCTCAGTTTTTGTCCGTTGCTCTTATCCACACCATGTCGGTGGGCACCACTGAGAAGAATCTGTCTGTCTTCTTTACTCCCCCTATCACATATGTATAAACCTTGATCAGATCCCCCCAAGTCTTCTCTTCAGAGGGCTGAACAGTCCCAGCTCTTCCAGCCTCTCCTCAGACATCAAATGCCCCAAGCCCCTAACCACCTTCATGGCCCTTCGCTTGACTCACCCCACCAGGTCCACATCTCTTCACCCTCTGAGGCAAGTCCAGAACTGGACCTGGTTGGTACTCCAGATGTGTCTCACTAGTGCTGAGCAGAGGAGAAGGATCACCTCCTCCAGCCTGCTGGGAATGCTCTCCCTGATGCAGACCAGGGTGCTGCTGGCCACCTTCGCCACAAGGGTGCTTTGCTGACTCATGCCTAACTTCTTGTTCACCAGGAAACCTAGGTCCATTTCTGCAAACCTACTTTCTGACCAGTCAGTTCCCAGCATGTGCTGGTGCATGGGGCTCTTTCTTCTCAGGCTCAGGACCTTTGAATTTACCTTTTTTGAGCTCCATGAGCTTCCTGTCTGCCCACTTCTCCAGCCTGTCTGAATTGCAGCATGACCACCTGGTGCATCAACCATGCCTCCCAGTTTTGTATCACGTGCAAACTGGTTGAGGATATACTCTGTCCTATCATCCAGGTTCATTAATGAACATGCTAATTAGTGTTTGCCCCAGCATCAATCCCTAAGGAACACCAAGTGACTGGACTCCAGCTGGACTTCATGCCACTGGTCACAACCCTTCAAGCTCAGCAATTCAGACAGTTTTCAGTCCACCTCACTTGTCCACTTATGTAGCCTGTACTTCCTCAGCTTGTCAATGAGGATATTCTAAAAAACAGTTTCAAAAGCCTTGCTGCAATCAATATAAGCATCATTCACTGCTCTCCCTGCATCCACTGAGCCAGTCATCTCATTACAGAAAGTTATCCAGCTGGTCAAGCAAGATTGCCCCTTCGTAAATCCCTGCTACTTACTCCCAAATCACCTTTTAATCCTTCATATGTTTGGAAATGGCTTCCAGGGAGGATTTGCTTGCGGAATGCTCTTTCCAAACTTATCTCTGCCTAGAGACCTGGCTCACTGCTCTGCCATCTTGGGTCTTCTGTGGGACTGTTAACATTTACAGCCTCATCCAAGTCTTTGCTAGACCTAATAAAGGTTCTCTTCTCCAGCCTTTTCACCTAGAAGAAGAATGGAAAGACAAAGCTTTTTCCACTCACGCCAGCCAACTTGGCACTAAGCTCAGAAGCAACACAAGTACTTTGAACAGCACTCGCTAGAGAATAACAACAACTACGTACTGTGTTCAGCTATCTCTTCGTGGTGGAGAAGGGGAAACCTGAATGCTTCCTACTTTGCCCAAAGATATCACAATCTCTTGCTCCTTGACAAGGCAAGGAAAGAGGAATAAGAAAAAACCTGGCTTGCCAAGAGAAATAAGGGGACAAATCCTACTAGAAAATGCCAACGGCAAGTAACAGAAACTTGGGAAGCAGAGCCAAACAGTACTAGGCCCAAACTTAGCCCTATTTCCCCACACTTGTAGATCTAATTCTACAAGATTTCACTTTCCTGTACACAACCAAGTATGTCTGCCTCAGGAAAGGCAAAGACTGCCTACTTCAACACCTAAAATAAGAACAGGACTATTTGTGGATTTCTTGTCAACCTCCATAAATCTTTGATCTCACTTTTCACATACCTATAGTCATTCAGTGTGAGCCCATGTTAATTAATCTATTTATTAATCCCAAAATGCTTCACAGGACCGAGGAACGCCAACCATGAGATGATCCAGGAGTCAGAAAGAGGTCCTCTGATCTCTCCAGTATGCAAGAAACCTCTGGAAGCCCTGTCCAGGCTGGTCCCAGCTATCAGGCTGAAGGCTGGACCCTCAGAAGGTGCAGAGAGGGAGCAGGTGAGCAAAGATAGTAAAGGAAGAGCCACCCTCCCCTGTCTTCCTCCAAGGCATTTCTTCTGTTTCAGCTGACTACAACTGCAAAGCATTTTTATAAAGGAATACAGGCATTACTTTTATAGCTGATCTGAGTTTTTATTTTAAAAGGTCTGTCATCAGACTATGCCCATCTGCTGAAACCAAAGCCCTCTGCAGGAAAGACACAGAGCATTCATTAGTGAGGTGTCTCAGATTCCATGGGAACTTTATTTGTAAGAGCAACACATAAACGTTTCTATCCTCTAGCTTGCTTAGAGTACCCATCCTCCTCTCAAAGGTAACAATCCTACAGGACAGGAAAGATCCAGGTGAGTGTCTGACACATCTGTTGGAGCTCACACAATCAATGCAAGTACCCAAGCCAGTAAGATAACAGCTAATCTAAGGCATTTTTACCTTTTCTCAATTTGTCACAAAAACTGGCCCTAGGTTTGCCTCACCATTGCAGATCAAACCAGTACAAGAACACCTGGCTTTCCTGCTTAGAAGAATTCCCAATGAAGAAGAAGCCAACCTCAGATTTCTTTAGCACCTTCAGTGAAGGTACATAAAACTTCTCTCCATTCTTGCAGTGACACGAGCCTTCCTTCTGCCCTCTGGGAGAAAGGAGACGCGCACTAAGCTGCTCAGACTAGCAACACGTGAAGACTGCTTGCCTGTGCTTTCTCTTCTCACCACCTGTACAGCTCCCTTCATCCTCTATATTTAAACATTCTCCATTTACGTTACTCTACCAACGTTTGTTTGTGTATGTGTGCCTCTCTCCGTGGTACCACAGGATGGCAGCAAATGTTAGAAGATAAAGAAAACAGCTGAGCAAGAGGCAAGAGTACTGTGATCTATAGATATTATTGTTCCTTGAAACAAAAGGACTGGTCCGTGAATTGTAATCCAAGTTCCCAAATGCATAAGCAAAGACATGTATCCTCAGGCACGCAAACACAGTAATGCGTGAATCCACATCATAGCAGCTGAAAGGCATTAACAAAAATGTTGTGTAATGGAAACAAATTATATGGGATACCATTACCAAAAGTAACTCGAATTAATAGGATGTTTTGTTTGATCCAAAAGAAATAATAATCTGCAAAATTGAGACAGAGAACAAACTTGTGTGGATCGACAGTAAATCATAACTGGGAAGGACTATATCGCTTAAATGTGTTAATATTGAAAAGGCATCCATAAAAACTAAACTAGAGGAAAAAAACCAACATTCAAAATTCATCTCAAGAGGTAAATACTCTTCCTGTTTCAGGTAGATTAAAAATTTATGTAAAATGTTTTACGTAGATGGGTTCATTTGATTGAGGGCACTTACCACAGGCAAACTAAATTTTTAAATAAGCAATGTCTAAGTAAATTGTGCATATATCTTGCATGGTGTTCACAACTGGTATCTCACCTTTTTTTTTTTTTCCAAAGCCTTCTCAGTAATAAGGAGCTCAAACAGAAGACAAGGGAAAAAAGAACAAAGTATACGGAAAAAGCACCAAATAATCTGACAGTGCTTTTTCAGCTTTTCATGCGAGATGTAGACTTCAAAAGCTGGGATTTGAAGGTCTGTATTTATCATTATTATTAAAGAATAAGAAACAATAAAGAAAATCTCACAAGCCAATAAGAACATTTTTAGAATGGGACAGGATAAAGTTTTAATATTATTTTTGCAGAGCCACCTTTAACTGAAAGTTATGAATTAGTTTCCCAGGAATTTGTTCTTAAAGTTTCTAGGGATGAAAGGCTTTATAAAGGGATGCTGCCACTGTACAAAGTTATTCTCTCTAAGCCTCCATGCAGTCTAAAAATTTTATAGTAAGTTTAGATGAAATATTTATTTTTCATTCATGCCACATCAGATTCTGCTCATAGTTTTTTCTGTTTTCTTCCCACCTTACCACTTTGCTTCTCTGTCCGATGCCAAACTAATCAAGAGACATGCTGGCATAGTTGGTAAATCATCAATATTTCGAAACTGTAGATTATGTCAGTTGTTTACAATACACCTCTTGCCAAAAAAAGATCAACCAACTTCCCTTGGAGAAGCCATAACTGGCATGGTTTGGTTTGATGTCAGGACTCCAGCCTAATCAAATTGGGATCTCTGCACTATGATAGCTAGATTTGTCTCTCCCTCCTGACTGCTGTTAATGTCCCCATAGAAAAGGGTGAAATTGGTTGGACTACAGTTAGCCCAGTCTGGACATAAAAGGTGGTGGTGGCAGGGGCCACAATTTTTCCTAGAGAATCAGGAAGGTATGTGAAAAGAAAAGCTGGAAGAGATGCTCACGCCCTTGTCTTGAGCACAGAACCATTGATGTGACAGACATCTTGGCTGGCCAAAGAAAATGCATGCTAACATATTCTGAACTTTTTAAAAAATAAAAACATTTCATCTATCTGTTGCACTTGGAAAAAGTGACTTCTGGATGTTACTGGCAGTTCTTCTTCTCTACTACATCTACTTGTGTTATAGCCATGGCCTTTTCCCTCAAAAACTGCAGGATGACCATTGCACGTGGCTGTTCTCGTCTAGTCTGCTGCCAGCTCCCGGCCATACAGTGAGGCAACTATAATGGCACAGCTACTAGCCAAGTCAGTACAGTATTTCTTCCCTTCAGACCACTGTCATCCCACAGATATGAATAAGGACCTGGAAAATAAATGTTTTCTATAGTGTTCTGCAACCTTCTTGCTGTAAAAATAGATTGTAACCATGCTTATGTCACATTGTTGCTCAGCAACCTTTTTTTTTTTTCCTTTCCCCTTAATCTCCCTGTTCTCTAATATCTTATTGGTCTTCACCATGATCAGTCTGCAAACTATGACTCACCAGTCAGGAACAGCGGTGTCTGCTAAGCTTGCAGGACATTCTGCCCTCCAATGATTACACGGGCTTAGGGAGATATACCTTTAGAGTAACCAGAGACGGGATATTGACCTAGGGGGAAAAAAGGCTAATGAAAAACAGGAGGGATGGGGGAGAAGTTGAAATCAGGGGGGAAAAAAAAGCGGTCCTCTATCATGAGGAAGCTTACAAAAATAAAATTTAGATCTCTAATCCCTTCCCCTTCTGTCAAGGTCAGTGAAGAGGAATCAATGACCTTATCAGAGTCTCTCCTTTTCCCTGATGAGCTCTGGAGAAGGATCTTCCTTTGAAAGCAGAATAAGGACTGTCAGGCAGAACAAGGACTCATAGCTCTCATAGCACCTGAAAAGCTTATTGCTTGAGAGGAAACGACAGGAAAATTTTGCACATGTAGTCATTTGTGTGAATGGAGTCTGCTAATGAGCATCCAACAGAGCAGCGACACCAGAGGCCAAAGCCTCGATCCACTGAGCTGTTTGGAGAGGGACTCAAATGCTTAAACTTAGGTGTACAGAGTATTTTAGAAGTTCCAAGGTATTTACGCTGGCTTTCAGCTGCTGCCCTAGAAGAGGGTGGGTCCCATAAACCCCGCACCGTATCTGCTCTCCGTTTGCAATGTCTCTGGTACCACAGGAAATCTACAATAGCATTACATGCGTGACTGTGCTTTGGTCCTTGAATCAGTCCTCAAATACCTAACTTCTCTTCAAATATTTTAACCTTTCTTGGTTTTAATAAACATTGAGGGGAAAAAAAAAAAAAAATCTCTGTTCTAGAATCAGTGTTTACCATGACCTATGTGCATTTAAGTACCCGACAAAGGGGGAATACACCTTGCACCTGTGGTGTTCTTATTTTGGTACATTATGACCCCACCTTGCCATGCCATTCTGATCAGCACCCAACAGAGAAAGCTCGTCCTGACGTCCCAGTGCTTGCTGTCTCCCAAGGTAGTTGGAAACCTAACATACATTTGAAATCATCTCTGAGCATCAGGCTACATCAACACAACCAAATTCTGGGAAAAGATTTTCTACCTTCTTTGCAAAGGTTTAATCCTTTCCAGAGGGCCTTGTGACTAATCTGTCATTTCATCTCTCTACAGCCTCGCAACATATCAACTGACTTGAGGTCACAGCCAAGAGATTACCCAACAGTGGTGAGGTTAGTCAGCACCTTCCAGATCAGCAGCTGACGGGAGTGTTGCCAATATCAACCTTACGAGCAGAGTTAACAGTGAGGTAGGTACTGAAATATCTTCACATTTCCAGATGAGAGATTCCTCAGAAAGACACGTGTGAAACATCAAGGGAGAAGTCCTGATGCCCATCCGAGGTAGTTTTAGCCCAGACAGTGAAACACTGCAACAGTCCACACCAGCTTCTTAATGTACAGGAATCACCATCTATTTGTGTTCATATATTCCTGATTCATAGGTGATCCAGAATGAAGTGGCACTTGGTGTAAATTTCAGTGCTTACAATGAGCACACAAAATTTCACCAAATGGAAAATCATGAGCTATTCCAGGTTGCTTTCTTCCAGACTACATGAGAAGTTTAATTTCAGCATTTTACAGGGAAATAAATACAACATCTCACAGTAAAATGATAGGTTTTATTCAACAGCATTAGCAAGGAGTAATAATACTAACAATAATAAGCCTTTTTCTCATACCGTTAAGAAGCTAAAGATGACAGATACAATCAGCTACTCTGACCTCTTCAGCTATTCAATGCAACAACAAAAGCAAATTTAGATTTGCTTTTGGTGAGCAGTAAGGACACAATAGAAGATCTGGATGTAGAACATGACCTTGGGCACAAGGATCACAAGAGATCCCTGTTTAAATTAACTGGAAGTACAAAGAAAGTGAGTCCACAACAGATTTCTACAAGGAAAACAGACAGCTTTGATAAACCCTATTAGTAGACTCAGATGGATTGAGGAGACTTGACTGTGGAGCAGGTCTGGAACTTCTCCAAGTCAGAGGTACCCAGGGTATAAATTCTGAAATTGTATTTTCAGTAATTAGGAGGACCTCTGTTACAGGTCATCAGATCTAGTGGCTGAATAACTACCTGAAGGAATATACTAAGTGGAAAGCCTACCAAGTAATGGAGAAGAGGGTGAAATGGCAAGAAATGCATTCTCCTTAATATCAGTCATCAAGGCAGCAAAGGATAAGTGAAAATTATCAAAAAAATCAAGCCAAGAAATACTTTGCTATGTGTTGAGGGAGGAAGAGAAGGTTATTTCGCTCTATAAGAGAATAAAAAGAAGGGGCACATTGCATTTGGCACAGTGCAAAAACTAACACAGGCAGGGTCGCAATGCCAATAAGTATGATAATGAAGATGTTCTGTTACAGCAGGATGACTAAAGAGAATGAAGATACAGAAACAAGTTTTGTAAGCAATCCAAAAGCTCAATGTACTCACAGAAGCGTCAGTACACAAAAGGGAAGGGCACAGGTAACCACACTGGGACTCTGAATGATCCAAAGGCTAAAATTGCTGGTTCAGCTCTACATCTCCTCATCAGGTCAGGTATAGGGAGATACTAACTGGAGAACAGCAGACATAGGACCTTTATTTCAGAAGAGGGACAGGGAGGAAGGATCCAAGCAGCCACGGAATCTTACTTGCATGCAAGGATTTACAACAGATCTCCAAGAATAAAAGACGGCATGGAGCTTAAAACAGGATAAGGATAAACTAACTATAGACTGCTAGTCTAACTTGACAGACCTTCTTAAAAGTAATCTTCTAGAAAAAGAAAACCACAAAAAACCCCAAACAAAAACCAGAAGTGGTACTTCTTGCCTGTTTGAGAAGTGTTTGATACACCACCATGTAGGAAATAATTCATCAATGGAAGAACATGACTGCTGGTGGTATTAAGGTGGAGAAACAGCTAACAACAAGAAATGCTGAGAAGCCCTACTATCCATAGGAGAGAAATTGTGTTGCTCATAAGTTGTTCCCAATATTTTCACTAAAGCCTCTAGTATGAAGAAGCAGGGAGTCCTCATGAACACGTGCAGAAAACATGAATTTCAGAAGCACTGTCAACACCGACAAGACTTGAGATAGCAAGAAAACGATGCCTGAACAAGCCGAGAACCACTGTGAGGAAATTCCTCCCCCCCATGCAAACTCACAAAGGTCACACATGTAGGGGACATACTCCCGCAGAAACAGCAGCAGGTGTCCGTAAGCCCTCACTGCTGTCCGTGAGCGTCTCAGCAAGAAGCGTGGTCTTTTTGCCACAAATAACTTCAGCATTTACTCCCTGAAGTCCATACCTATTGCTTTGAGAAGTGTACATGTCTATCCACCCACAGGTGCTGCCCATAGGACTGATGGGAAGATCTGGGCAGGTAACTGAAGGAAAAAAAACCATAGGAAATAAATACTGAAGAAGTGCTGAAGGCAGCATGCAGCAAGCATCTCTCCATTCATACCACTGTAAAGTGAAGGTTTCACTTCCCAGTTATTTATATGGTTACAAAACAAAGCTACGGTTTACAGCTGGAGACTTTCAGAGTGATTCAAACTATGTAAAAGGATCCAGCAAAATAATTTCAGGAGCTGTCTGATGATTTAAGCCAACTGAAGTGCCATACACTTCATTAAAATTACCTTCAGAGGATCTGGAACTATTTTAGGAGACAGTGGAGTCTTTTAGTGAGTAAAACATCCTGCTTTTTTTTTTTTCTTCCAAAGGTTTATTTCCATGAAGGCTCTGAGTTCAATATATGCCTTTCTCTTGCTTCAGATTAAATAACAAAGTGCATTTATTAAGGGGGGGGGGAGAGCCCTTGGGGTGGGGGTGCTATCTGAAGAGGCCTTTTTCCAACAGTCAACATTTGGAAGCTGAGTAATAATGCAGCCTTGGGGTTGCCATAGGAACGTGTTTCATTTCCTAGGTGACAGCGACTGTATGTCGTCACCAGTGAACCACACCAACTCTGGAAATATGTCAGGTTTCCTTCAGACGTCGGAAAAATGCTCCCACCCCAGGCACACACCCGGCTGGGCTCGGGCCACCGCCTGTCACAGCCCCCATGGGACCGAGCTGCTCTTCATCTCCTGGCCAGCACAGCCTGGCTTGGCCAGGGCAGGGGTAGGCTCCCAGACATCTTGAAGACCCTAATAAAGAACAAACTCATGTCTCCCCTTGGTAGCCCCTTCCGTTGCCTAACCAACCTCCTACAGGCACAGCTACATCCTCACTTGAGCACGACTTCAACTTCCAACCCTTTGGCTCTGGATAAGCCCCACCAGTGGGGCTTCTTCAGGATCAAAAACCCCAAGAAGCCTTGTGTGATGCTAGCAATGGACATGATTCAAATCAGCTGTTTCTGAATTGCCTATATTAATAACCAACCTCTAAAAATGCCCATAGGGCTCAAAGACTTCCTACACTAAGCCGCTTTTTTAACCTGAAGCCTTTGGCGATATAACTGAAGAACCCTCTTTGCAGCACATGTTCCCCAATACAACTTCAAGGCCACCAGCTGCACAGTAGGACCAGCAGGATTCACTTGCCTATGAACACTCATGAGGACAAATAAAGTAGAAGAACTTCTCCATAACAGCCCCACTAGTCCAAAATAAGCAACTCTGATTCTGTAATAATTATTCTGCTTTTGGAAGTAGAGTGATTATTTTATTCTGGGATAATTACTCCATTTCAAAAGTGAAATAACTGTTATAGAATAAAATAATTTTTTATTTTGGAATATTTCATCCACATGTGGGCGTTATTCTGGAACAGCTAAATTATACCCTAGTAGCTAGAAGAGAACAGTCCTGCCAATCAATTTTCCTCATACAGGTGAATCCTTAAACCGTAGTGCTACTGGAAGATCTCGCTGCACAACTGGAGACCCCTACTGTTTAACTTCAAGAAGAATCTGCATTCCCTTAAAAGTACTACGGCTAATAGTTCCCCTAACTCATCGGTACAGAAGTCCATAAAGGAAATCACAGGTACATCAAGAGACTTCCAGAGAATGCTATTAGTATCACTGCGGGTAGATCTACCTCATCATGGGATATGAAAATACTACCCACGCCATTGAATGCCTTCTTCTCTATACTCATTGGGGTCAGAAATTGCTGCCAGGGATGGTCCTGGTCTATACCACAAAAATCTACACGTTGGTAGGTGTATGTACCAGCACTTGGTTTCTGAAGGAACTGGGGGCATACCCTGGACTGTGCAGCTATTGTGCTGTTCTAGGGTAACTGGCTTAGATAAAAGTAAAATTTAAAATTGTTTACTTGAAAATACATGCAGAATCTCAACTTTGCCCACTGTTTTTCTAACATATCCAACTCTCAGGAGACTCAGAAGGGAGTTCAGTTCCAGCACCATTTTTACACTGTGCAAAATTTTATAATTGGGCATTAGCTCAGCAAAGAAGTCAGGAGGCTCAAAAGTTTAGGTTCCCACAGCAACAGTAATTCAGACACATTTAAGATATACAGCAGAGCATAAATTAACAGTTATTGAAAATGCTGCATATGTGCAATGTGGCCATGTTAACATTGCTATGGGAACCTTAACTTTTGAATAGATAAGCATTCTACCAAAATAAAAAGCATCCAAAAAAATCATTACAGATTTTGCTGGAAAAGACTACAGACAATTCCTCATCTGCAATCTGTTGATGCAAAGCATAAGGACTCTAAAGCCTCAGAAATGCAAACAGGTGTAAAAATCATCACTAAGAACACTGGGTGCCAGAGCCATAACCACGGCTGACACCAATGCTGTAACTTTAAATGTGAATTTACAGCCAAACAGCATGCAAAATCATTCCAGAAATTACAACAGTGAGGAAAAAAAAGCCCATGTACAGCTATCACCCTTTCTCAGATTTTTCATACATTAAATATTTCGGAAGAACAGACTGGGAAATTTCTACTGGCTTTAGTCTTTTCCAGCACATTTGAATTTGGGGGGGGGGGAAGCTATGCTCTAGTATACACTTATTTACTAACAGCAAGTCTGGATTGTCTCTCTCATATTATTCTAACTAAATCCAAAGTGGTAATTTCCAAAGAGTTTAATTTGAGCCAGTCTTTGGGGATGGAAGTTTTTTGTATTTTTAAACTAACCCAGTGACAGTGGGGCTGCTGAGTATCAAAGCATCATTCTGCTCCTGGTTCTACCGCTCCATCCCATCCTCCATGCTGCATTACCTTGGGCAAGCCAGGCTCACTTCCCTACGCTTCAGTTCCTTGAGCTGTGAAGCAGGAATACACTCACCTTCCTTTTAATGCACGTGCCCAGTACTGTGAGTGGGTTTTTCTCCCCTGTTTAAAACAACAACAAAATCTTGAAGGCGGTCTTTTCCCCATATATGACCAGAATTCCAGCAGCATCTAAACTAATGGCTCTGCAAAGAACCCCACCAACTTGCCATCTATGGAAAGCACAACAACATAAAAGCTCCTTTCCACCACTTCACCCTTTTGTTGCTGTGTGCCGTATATGCTTAACCCCATCCCAAATCCTCTTGAACAAGTTCCTTCCCCAGAGTGACTGCAAGATCACCAAATACTCTGATCTAACAAACAGGGCAAGTTCCAGGTTGTTCTCCAATCCAAGTCAATGCGACAAGTTTTCTCTCTGACATCCTGGCATGCATGCCTGGAATTGTCCTGACATCAGCAGGATTTCCTTGCTCATAGGAAAAGCAGGATATTGGCTCTGAAACAAGCCACACAATTCAAAGAGATCTTAATCTAAATTATTGGAGTTGATCCTGATTTCTTGGCATTTACAGCATAGACTTCATGAAGATTATACAGGCACATCACTTGAACATGTTTGCTGGGTATCTCTAAGAATTTACTCAGGCCATAAACCTGAGTTCCTCTTGAGTGATTTAGAGAAAATAAATCAAACTAACACTGGTTAGAATAGCACTGCCTTTTACAAAACAGAGGTAGCGGCATCCCTCACTAGCCAACAGGAGACAGACAGACAATCCTGCCCAGCACGTGCGTGACTGAGTTTCTCGCAGCAGCCAGCCACTGTATTATTTGGTCAAAATAGAAGAGTTTATACTCTTTTATACCCAAAACATCGATTCTTTATGTTTTTTTTTCCCCACACCCTCCAGGCAGACTGCTGTATATTCTAGACTGGACGAAACAAGGCTGCTACTAATGGAGCCTGTGAAATACTAAGTTGAGGTGGAAGAACTGTATTTTCAAACCATACACATGAGGTTGCCTGAGAAGGAGGGAAAGCCTGGGTTTATTTGAAGCCCTTCAGTGAACAGCAAAGTGCTTTGATAACCAGCTGCCTTCTGCATGGTAACCTGCACACATTTCAACCTCCCTACCGCTATGCCCAGTACCTCAAACCTGCTCTTTCGCTCTAGCCAGCACCCTCACTGTCTCTGCTTGCCTTGACCCCAGCCCAGCCTCACAGCATGAAGGACACGTTTATCCGGACAGCTTCCATTGTTGTCCGATTCCCTCCCGAGACAGCCCCATTCCTAACTGCTCCTCCTATGCGGCTGATCCTAACATCCTCAGAAGCTGTACTGGTGCATCCCAGTTCTTCTCCTTCAGAGGTTACATCAGCCGTGATGAAGTCCGGTGTATTGTTCGCTCAGTTCACAGCATGAGAAAAAAGGCATCACCCTTAAGTTATTAAGTTTACCTTTAAGTTATTTAAGTTACCTTTTGCTCATCAATAGATCTTAAGTAAACTTTTTCAGGCCTGCAGGTGGTCAATTTGTGAACAAATGCTTCCCCACCTCCTGAACATTGAGAGCATCCCTAGACTTACAGTCTCACATTTATGCCTGGCAAGAATTATTGAGCTTGGTTTTCTGGGATATCAATGGGAGTTACTGACAAAAAAGATCCTTCCATGTACTTTGCATCGATATGATGATACCCATCAGTTTGTCACAATTTTATCACACTATAGAAAACACTTCCACTGTTCCAGTGTGTTTTCAGCCACTACCTGCACTCCTGATCTCCACTACCACCCCATTTTCAGAGGCATCTTCCAGTTCCAGGATGTATAGAGCATTTGTCTCTGCTGTCTGACATACTCTGGAAAGTACAGAGTACCAAAACCACCTTATTAGTCTGTAAGTTCCCTATTCACTTCAGCATGCTTGGTTTAAAATTTATTTTTTTTTTAAATCATGATTATGTAGTAAATCCCTTCCAGATTGCAGCGCTAATCCAGCACCAATCTCTGTCCTATGCAGAACATTGTGACTTCTGGTAAAAATGACTCCCTATTAGCTCTTGCTACCTCAAATAACCTCAGTACAGCATTCAAACAGCTAGACGACACTGTTTTTTTCTCTTGCCCTTCATTTTCTTTTACCTGTCAACCCTATCCCTTGCTAAATGCAAGCTAAAAATAGTTTGTGACTTTTTCGAGCTATTCTCCCTCTCAATGGCATAACACAGTAAGGGCTGGAGCACTGGCAGCGAGTGAGTCAGATTATATATATGCAAACATAGTGCTTCCTGGCTAGATGCAGATGAGTTTCATTTATAACTTGATGCCTTGCCTAAAAGCTACATATCCTGTACGCAAACTATTATGCTAATTTGCTTTATTGAATATCCAAACTCATTACCTTCAAAAATGTTAGAAAAAAAAAGTTGTTTCTGAAATGTCAATGAGATTAAGCTTTGCCTAGATGTTTCTGTTTAGATAGTACTAAGTGCACAATGATATGTATTTTAATATACTGAAATTCTAATGAACATTGGCAAACTGGAAACATCTGCATGACACCCTATAGGCAACTCAGTGCAGGTTTGTTTCCCTTCAAGTCTCATTCCATATTGCTTCTTACTGCTCCTGCCATAACAGCAAACTGCTGTTGTAAAACACTTGGGAGAAAATAGCAAGGATAGCCCAAAGCCCAGGTAAAGCTTCCATTCTGCATATCATCTAACTGTATGCCTCTTCTGCCGCTGAGATGTTGAGCCTCCTTTTTCTTTTTTTTTTGCTGTCAATGCCAAAGACTGCAAGCATGGAAGTCATGTTTCCTGGCCTCCTGATCTACCTTTGTATCAGCCAGCAACAAATTCCAAAAGGCAGTATCCAACTGGAAACAATCCCTGAAGGCTCTCAACTCACTCAGACTTCCAGACAAGTCAGGGCAGCTTGGCAGCAGCATACCATTAAATTTATTAAAATCCATTTCCACATTAAAATGAACTACGCTGCCTACCATGTCTCAGACAGCTAGGTGTGCAGACCTGTATCTGCTACACATCTACGTGATGAGAAAAGGACCAGAAAGAAACTTTCAATAATGACCT
Source organism: Pterocles gutturalis (assembly GCF_000699245.1). Classification (NCBI taxonomy): domain Eukaryota; kingdom Metazoa; phylum Chordata; class Aves; order Pterocliformes; family Pteroclidae; genus Pterocles; species Pterocles gutturalis. The sequence goes on from NW_010100198.1 coordinate 84,488, forward strand.
TGCTCTCTGCACTAACAGCTCTCACCCCATTTCTACTGCTACTGAAGCCCCCAAGACAGCCCATTTTTCTCTGCGTTACAGCCTAACCCTTCTCTTTATTTACAAGTTTTTGCCATCATCCAATTTCATCATTACTCCCAATTTTGGCATCTGAGGTCTACAGCAAAACATCCCGCGCAGGAGGCCCCAGAGCAGTCCCCAGGGAATCCCACTCAGCAAGCCTGGCGTTTCCTTGGCTCTGCCTGCCGCCCTCCCGACTTGATTTAGATCCGTACGTATCACACGCTACCTGTTTCTTCTCCTTTCCTCCTGTCTAACCAGAAGTTCTCTGTCCAGGAACGTACTATATGTTCAACTTGATAGCTTTTGGAGACAACAGCAATATTTTCCTCTCCGCTCAGCATGTTCAGCTATCTATCTAGCCACAGAAGGGGACAGTTATCGAGTAGGAGAGCAGATGGGGAAGAAGCATCCCCAAACAAGGTACCCAGCCAAATGCCACTCGCTAGTGACAGCTGCCACCTTTCTCCCACTCTGAAAAAAAACTTCCGGGCCTGGATGGACAGCTGCACAGTGCAGCAGCTCCCGCTGAATGAGAGGTGCAATGGGTGATTATTTCCCACCTCTCCTCCCCAAAAAACCCAGAACCCAAACCCGCAAAGCAGCACAGAGGCAAGTCTCGTCCCTGCTCAGCATGAAATGACACCAGCTCCAGGCAAGGCTCGGTTTAACAGCAGAAAGCCAGACACCAATAAAGCAAAAACATCTTAAAAAAAAAAAAAAAAAAAAGAGCTGATCCTGCCCAAGCTAGTGTCAAACAGGGGCTTGCCCTCAGCTCTTTAGGCACAAGGCAGGAGCAAGCCGCCAAGCTGCCATGTGGAAACAGTGAGACAGTTATTCAGTTATTTTTAATTATTTCCCCATTCCAATCCTCTTCATTAAAAACATTTGAAGGATTAGAATATATGACATTGACCTAGCCATGAACTACAACGGGACTACGTTGCCCATTACAGTTCTATTTTCCCTGCCAAAGTCATTTTCAGAATCCTTCTCTTTTATGAAATGTTTGGGAGATTTTACCAAGCCAAAAGAGAATTTTCCACATGCATTCTGTGTAAGCGATCACTCGTAATATGGATAAGTCTTACCTTGCTTAACTTTCCACAAAATAAACAAAGGTCTCAAAATAGCAGTTTCGTGACAGGTTTTTGTTACAAATTAAAAACAGAAAACTACTGGCTGAACACACAGACAAACCTACCCACCTTACAGAGATATCTCCATGTGTTTAACAGTTGGAGTGTGAAGGCATCCCTCTCCCATGACGCTGAAGTAACAATCAGACTGCAAGCAAGCAGGCAGCATTGCTCAAAATATTATTCTCAATCTGGCCAGTAGAGGGCAACGACATCCACACACAGAGTGAAAAGTTGCATTTGAAATGAATGCTTGTAAAAATAAAATTAAGATAAAATAAATGCTTTAGAGCTATAAGGATATTTTTAAGTTGTTCTATCCAGAATATTTATCTTCAGGGGTATATAGATTACTGTCCCCCCACTTTAGTGGCTCAAAGGATTTCAAAATTGTACACTGAAATATTTCTAAGGATTTTGAAAAACTGGCCACTATCCATACAGCGATAGGACAGCCTTCGGTAAAAGAAGAACACATCTTCATTTACACTTGACTGCAGGCTGAATGCCAGAAGTGTTTTTGTCCCTTCAGCAACACACATTTTAGTTGCTAAAAAAATTAACTTTTTGTTTAAAATTGGTCCAGAAGGATACTGTTAAAACACTTCCTTCCATCCACACACCCATCCACTGCAAAGAATGCTCCCAGCCGTTAAACAAGGTATCATGTTCTCATGGAAAGCTGCTGCCCCAGTCCAACTGCTTCTTTTACAGTTCTCAGAGAAGATCTGTGCTTTTTTTTTTTTTTTTTTTTCCCCTGCTGCACTTAGAAATAATCCAAACTTTCTTTAGAGCTCTGCAGCATATTCCCCTGATGTGCAGGTACAAGGTGGTCGAGGGCTGAATCGCTGACCCTCCTGATAGCCAGGTGGGACTGTGACCAGCACCCCCATTTCTTCAAGGACAGGAGCATCCCCACTGGAGAAAACACGGTAGAAAATGCGGTAGACACAAGATAAGAACTCTTCACACAAGCCACCACAAGTGGCTGTTTACAGCTGGTTGTGACTTGTTCCAAATGTTGGCACCTCAGGTTATTGAGGCTCCCAAAACTTTCCGCTACAGAGCTCAGGTCCCATTCCTAGGTTTCCTACATCCCAGCTGCAGAAATGGGGAAAAAACACCTGTGAAATATACCCCACAAGCAGGCATGAAAATGAGAAGGTGCTCACAAGTAATGGCACATTTTCTGATTTTTTTTGTTTGTTTTGGGGTTTTGGTGGTGGTTTTTTTGGTTGTGTTTTTTTTTTTTTTTTTTAATATGGCAATTAATGGTTCACGTCAACATCTGAACATTTTTTCCCAGGGTACCCAACTCACTTGGCTGAACGTGGCCGTTCCTGGGACAGCTGGTCAGGACCCAATTTGCTACAAAAACTCTGGAGCACACTCCCCTCTCGGAGAGAGGGACAAGCCTCCCAAAGCCCAAATGCACTGGCTGCTGCTAGAGCTTGCAAGCAGCTGGCAAGAAGCCTTAACTCCCAATATCAAGATGTTGATCTCATTATCTACTGGTTTCCTACCAGCTGTCATGAGGGAGCATGAAGGTTCTGGAGTCTGCAGCACAGACAGCAAGCCAGCAAGAAACGTGGGTTTCAGTGAAAGCTCAAATATTTCTCGGCCAGCCTTATGCTGTGTATGGCTTGGATTTGCCTGCGCAAAAGAGGTATTTTAGAAGATCCACAACTTGCTTTGATTCACACCTCAGGTTGTACGGTGACCCCTCGCTGCTCTGGTTACAGTCACCTCGCATTTCTTCCATGTTCATCATCATGAAGACACCTCAAAGGTGTTTTGGTTTTTAATCAAAACAGATGCTCAAAGAACTTGGTTGTGGTTTCAGATAAGCACAGATATGACTACGTACATATGCCAACCGGTTTAAAGCCTTGGCTATAGTCTGTGTACAAAGCACCAAAAACACAACTACATACTGATACCTTTTTTTCATAAGCTAGATGTTGACCAAATCAGTGTATTTTAAGGGAAAATAGTATTTTTTTTTTACTACTGTACTGTATATATATTTATGGCTTTGCTGCAACAAGAGGTATGAAAAAATCTTTCCATGAAAAAGATCTTAAAACGATTTAGCTATCAGAATGCTGGTAAAGTATAATCAATAATCTACTTCTTGAAGGAAGGAAATACCCCATTTTAACAAAATTACGCAACCTTCACTACTGTAGGCTTACCTTATCAAGAAAGCAAAGTAACAAAATATATCTAGAAAGGATACATCTAGAAACAGCATATGACCATCATCCAACTCCAATCGGTTCGTATCTGCCAACATACAGAGGGTTTCTGTACACTTGGGCTTCTCTAAGCTTGATTCAAGGAAATCCCTTCAAATGAGGCAAAGCAAGCATCTTAGCATTTCACACCTGTACCACAAAAGCAGCTGTGCCTTTTGCTCATGGGTTTGAATCTTTTTGTTTTTGTTAGATGCTATGCAAACACCAAGCAACAGATGAAGCTCCTACCTCAAAAAGCTTTCAGCAAACTATGAAGACACACACCAAAAAAAGAACAAATAAAATATGTCCCCTGCAATACACAGGACCTAGTCAGATGGCACCAATCGTCACGAGCCACAACAGCTAGGTGACATTCACCACTGCGGAATGAAGGTACGGCGTGTTGTGAACCACAGCATGCGGGAACTACGTAGGAGGAATTTCAGATCATGGAGGTTACTCATGGAGGATGGCACAGGACAAAGCTCAAGCGTGCCTATGTAGAAACCTGACAAATACACAGAAAGAGCCTGTGGCCAACACGCTCGTGTGGCACAGCAGGCTGTGCATCGGGAAGGCAGAGCATCACATAAGGCCTTGCAGCACAGTTCCAGCGCTGTTACTTTAAATAGGCAGAAAAAGTCAAAGCCATCAGCTAGAAAAGCTGTTTTGTTATGTGAATGGGAATTTTTTGAATGGGGTAAAATTATTCTCCTACACTGCCAGGAGAGAGCAGTGCCCGTGAGACACCGATATGCTGTCCTCGGGTACAGCAACAATCATTTTTCCCTGCTCAGAACCCCAGCAAGCCATCTGCTCTTCAAGCAAAGGTATTTCCTGCTATAATTAACATACCCCAAAATAAATTTTCTGTACATTCTAGTGAAGCCATTCATTTTCCCAATGGGCAGCAACACACTAGTATAATTGCCCTCAAAATGTTAACTTCAGCTAACCCTCACCTAAGGTCATTTCCCATCTCTTGGAGGCAAGCATACAGCCTGCGGGAGCCCTGATTCCTGTTTCAGGGTGAGACCTGCACATGCATCCCTCCACCTTGGTTCCCCAAGGAAATTATCTGAGGAACATAGGCATGTAAGGAGCCACAGCAGGATACACCCTCAGTCCGGGCCATCAGAAGGCTCATAAAATACCCAGCCCATAGCCTAGATGTCACCATGTTGACCCTGCTTTGAGGATGATGAAAAGACAGCTTTGCAGGGCATAAACACCACAGGTACCACCAAGGCAGGTAGTCTTTACACATGCTAGCAAGGCAGCAGGCATACAGGTACAATTTTGCAGAAGGGGGGGGTTTTCAGCCAGCTTTCCTTACAGCCCCAGGAAGCCAAGTCACATCCTACAAACTGCACAGCTCTGGGGAAGGCAAGAGGTCCGCCAATTTCGAGCCAGTCTGAAAAGAGTCGATTGCACCCAGTACCAGCCGAGACTGGAGAGAACCTACACAAAGAAACTGCAGCAGGCATACAGGTACAATTTTGCAGAAGGGGGGGGTTTTCAGCCAGCTTTCCTTACAGCCCCAGGAAGCCAAGTCACATCCTACAAACTGCACAGCTCTGGGGAAGGCAAGAGGTCCGCCAATTTCGAGCCAGTCTGAAAAGAGTCGATTGCACCCAGTACCAGCCGAGACTGGAGAGAACCTACACAAAGAAACTGTCTCCCCCTATCCACCAATTTCCAGCCAGTCTTAAAAGAGTCCATTGCACCCAGTACCAGCCAAGACTGGAGAGAACCTACACAAAGAAACTGTCTCCCCCTTCTGAAATTTGTTGTCTAGATTGTGAGCATCCTTTTCACACTGTTCTGGCTTAGCAAGGTCTGCCAAGAGCCCCAGGTAGTGGCTGGTGAAAAACATTCTTTCTGGTGCCGATTTTAGCCATTTAAGACAGGTTTACAGATCTATTAAGCAAGGTAGAAGATCCAGGTTGCTTAAAAGAGGAGAAATAGCCCTTCTACTCCTCCCCGACACTCATTCTATCCCAACTTGGAGTATAAGATGCTGGATGGTGTTGCAATGAAGATCCCTAGACACAGAGGTCCCCTCTGGAACAAGACTGAACATGGAAATATATTCATCCAGACCTTCATTTTAAAGTGTGATACTTGTCTAATTCCACATTCAAGTATTTAAAGCTTAGTTCTGGAAATAACCTGCTGGTCTTAATCATTAATGTCTAAAGAACCTAATCAACTGCCTCTCTTTTTATGCCCCGCTAAAGCTGAATCAACAAGATTGCAGAGATACGTCTGAGATCAGTCACTGCAGAGCTGAATTTAGCCCAGTGGTATTTTCGTTTAAAGGAAAAGCGCAGAATGGAGAAATACTGTACTCATGAGTGGTTTTGGACTGCAGGAAGGACAAACTCATTAAGCTGAAAAGCAGTATCGGTATCTATATCTAGAGAATGTATGGATAGCATCTTAACTAGTTCATCTGGAGGTTCCTTTAGTAAGGAGACTTTTTCTCAAGTTCTTATCACTGCGTAGAAAAAAAGGAACATAGCAATTGAAACATATGGAAATATATGAAATGTGACACACCTAAATGTCAGATTTTCACCAATTCACATCATTATTTCTCATTTCTTGCACAGTATTTTAAACAAGAAGATATAATCCCTGCACCTGCCTCCTCTCCCCAACAGGAGCAAACAAAAAGAATTTGAAAAGATGAGATGAAGATGCCAAATGCAATTCATAGGATCATAGAATAATTCAGGTTGGAGGGATCTCTGGATGTCTTTAGGCCAACCTTTTGCTCAAAGTAGATTCAGCTGAGATCAGATCAGGTTGCTCAGGGCTTTATCAGTTGGGTCTTGATAATCTCCAAGGATGGAAGTTGAAAAACCTCTCTGGGCAACCCACTTCACTGCCTGACTGTCCTCAGAGTGAAAAAGCTTTTCCTTATAGCCAATCTAAACCTCTCATTTCAACTTACACCCGTTGTGTCTTGTCCTTCTACCATGCACTACTTTGAAGAACCTGACTCCACCTTCCCAGTAACCTGCTCTAGAAACTGGGGGCTCCCATTAAGCCCACCTGAACTCACCTCTTCCCCAGGCTGAACAAGCCTGAGTCACTCAGCCCCTCCCCACCAGCCAAGTGCTCTGGCCCCAGACATCTTGGCAGCCTCTAAACTCACTCCAGTCTAGCATCGTCTTTCTTGTATTTGAGGATCCAAAACTGGACACAGTACTCCAGGGGCAGCCAAACAATTGCTGAGTAGAGGGGGATAATCACATTGCTCTACCTATGGGCCATACTTCTGTTAATACAGCCCAGGACGCTGTTGGCTGCCATCTCCACTGCCAGGGCACACTGCTGACCCATATTCAGTTTGCTTTCTACCAGGACCATCAGGTTGGTTTTTGCAGACCTGTTCCCTGGCCTGTACTGTTCCAAGGCAGGATTTCTCTGCAGAACCAGGACTTGGCACTTGTCCTTGTTGAATTTCATGAAGCTCCTGCTGGCCATCCCTCCAGCCTGTCTAGGTCCCTCAATGGTAACTCTGCCCTTAAATGTATTTACTCAACCCCCCCCAAAGTTTAGTGTCATCTGCAAACTAAGAGCAAGCCCTCCATCACCTCCTCCAGGTCACTGTCCAAGATGTTCACTGACAGGTCCCAGGACAGACCCCAGCCATATTCAGTTCAAGCAGACACATTATCGAGAACACATCCATCTGGTACATCCAAACTCTGAGCATTTAATCAGCAGGCAGGATGCCAAGGCTTAAGATTACAAGTATAGCAGCATATCCAAATTTAATATTCAATCTAGTCATAGAAATCAGCTTTTAGGGTGGTATTTACGTGACTTAACTTTAGCATTAAGTCTAGTCACCACAGGCTCCCTTTATAGTCATCAGAGAGAAAAAAAATCAGGACAAGCTGGGGACCAACTGGTTACACTGGTTAGCAGCTCTGCAGAGAAAGGACTTCAACACAACAGGGTGTCGACAAACTGGAGAAATGACGGTAGTGGAGCACTAAATGACTATCACTTAAGCAGCTGGAGGTACTATGAGACATACAGGGTGAGGCTAAAGGAACAGGCTTAGGTTAGCTTGAAAAAGAGAAGGCTGAATTGCCGAATTCAACTGGCTAAAGGTGAGTTGCAGAGAAGGTGGCATGAGAGTCTTCTCAAAGGTCGTACACTGCGATGCAGGAAATTCTCATCAGACATAAGGAAAAAAACTAATCAAAGTACAAGTGGTTCAGCACTGAAAAAGGTACCCAGAGAGGCTGCAAACTCTCCATCCTTAGACATTTTCAAAACTCAACCGGATAGACCCTCAGCACTCTGATGTAACTTGGAACTTAGCCCAGATTTGAGCAAGGGGTTGGACCAGTGACTTCGAGAGGCCCTGCTAGTCTACATTTTTCTATGATTCTGTGAGAAAGGCCCCTTTACCGAGTGATTCATCTTGTCTTAAAATAGGGATCTAAAATAGATTAGATGAATCACCATCTGGTGGTGCCTGTGCCTCACTGAATATATTCTCCACTGAATACAAAGGCAACCTAAGCTGACCGGCTACGATTAGATGTCTTAAAGTGAGACAACCGTAAATTGGAAGAGATGAGAATCACCATTAATGACTCGTGCCCCAAAACAACACAGTTCTTGCCTCGTTTATATTAGCTTTTAGGGCATGAGCCACTTTCTTAATAGCCAATCTCTTAATTGTGGGAGAAGGTGGACAAGATCCTCCTATAACACCTAAAAATGAAAAATGATAATAACTTGGAATTTGATCTGTGCAGTTAACTTAGTTTGTTGCCATACGAGGATTTCTCTTCATAATTCAATGGCTACAGTTTTATGATCAGGTGTACAGATCATAATACATGGTAATTTTGTCTTTAAAGACAGCTGGCTAATTAGAAGCTGATAGGACATTTTTCCTCAGCATGAGGATACTTCTGTTTTGACAGCCTTATAGATTAAGGCCATAATGGACAAAGGATAAACGAGTTAAAAAGTTCTGGTCATCTAGAAAAAAAAATTAATCTTTTTAGTTATTATTTTATGGACTGTAAATGCTCTAAGAAGATGGTTTACAGCTGCCTGAAATTTTCATTGACAAAAAACCTCCATGTTTTACATGAATGGGTACAAACAACTGAAGTTCTGGGCATTTTTTTTTGTCCTTAGAAACTTTCTTTAATTAAAAACCATTTCTCTCCTCCTTTTAACCTGGAAGGAAAGAAACAGGGGAGTAGATAAAGAAAAATCAAGTCTTTTCAGCCCTCCACATCAGCAGAACAATTCTGTTGTCTTTTATCTGAAAAACTGATGCATAATTAAAAGTATTAAACTAAATTTAAATGTCAACTTAAGTTTACTGATATTTTTCCCCCCTTCTCTTTTTACCAGCTCTTTTCTCTCATGCTCTGCAACAAGATTGTGTTAGAGCCCTGGACCCCACCCATGTGAATTCAATCAAAAAACACAAAACAGGCACTATGTATTTAGACTGTGAAGTGTTTTGTTACAAAGAAAGGGGAAGGCTCAGAGAGTTTATAGTGGGATATAAACACTTATTGAGGTCAACATTCATATTCTCTATTAACTTTGGCTTGCAATTGCCTTGCTTCTCCTTCAAAAGAGTTTTTACTTTTAATTGATACAGTTGATAAATGCCTCTGGGTTTACATACAGCAGTTTGAAATGACAAAGCTTCTGAAGAACACTGAAAATTTTAAAACAGACTTATGTATTAAGAAAGCAATTTAGGCATGCAACTCCCTACAGTGGACACCTTCATCTATGGTTGTGTTTACAGTACTGTCAAGTGTTCATGTCTAGGGATCAATTTTCTGGATACTTTGGAGTCAGCCAAGAGACTAAAGTAGCTCACACCTTCATCAGCAGGCTGCATTCCAGAATCACAGAATGTTAGAGATTGGAAGGGACCTCGAAAGATCATCCAGTCCAATCCCCCTGCCGGAGCAGGACACCTAGATCAGATCACACAGGAACGCATCCAGGCGGGCTTTGAATGTCTCCAGAGAAGGAGACTCCACACCCTCTCTGGGCAGCCTGTTCCAGTGCTCTGTCACCCTCACTGTAAAGAAGTTTTTTCTCATGTTCAAGTGGAACCTCCTATGTTCCAGCTTGAACCCATTGCCCCTTGTCCTGTCACTGGATGTCACAGAGAAGAGCCTGGCTCCATCCTCCTGACACTCACCCTTTACATATTTATAAACATCGATTAGGTCACCCATCAGTCTCCTCTTTTCCAGGCTAAAGAGACCCAGCTCCCTCAGCCTTTCCTCAGCAGGGAGATGCTCCATTCCCTTCATCATCTTTGTGGCTCTGCGCTGGACTCTCTCCAGCAGTTCCCTGTCCCTCTTGAACTGAGGGGCCCAGCACTGGACACAATATTCCAGATGCGGTCTCACCAGGGCAGAGTAGAGGGGGAGGAGAACCTCTCTCGACCTACTGACCACACCCCATTAGCACCCATGGCAGGGAGCAGGGGGGCAAAACTTCCCTCTTTGCCCTGCCCTTCCTTCGGAGAAGGTGATGGAAGCCAGGGCGAGCGTATCGGGCTCCAGCTTTCCAAAGACAACATCAAAATAACTGTCTTTAGACAGCCCATAGGGTAAGAATCTGATGTGAAGGCCGTATTTTTCTGTCTAGGCTCTCCTGTACTGACCCTGAAGTTGTACCCCAAAAACAAAAAAGCTTTCTTGAGTCAAACTCTTCAATTAAGATAAGCATAATCAATGGTTGTATTTTCCTTTTCAATACTGAAACCTTATTGGGGCAGTAAAAACAAGTCAGGTTCTGTGACACTGAATAAACAAATACTCCTGGGTTTAGGGTTTTTTTTTTACACCCAAAGCAATGTCCCATTGCAACAGACAACTCATTCCTTTGACTTTTACAAGACTGCACCATGCTCAATCCTCAGCTGGCCCTCTTGGCACAGGAGGATGCAGTGGAGAAGAGGAGGTCAGCAAATGTAGTTAGACATCCTGTGGCAACCACATGAAGCAAGGAATAGTGGACTTTTGGAGGCAAGTTTTGAAAGATCACTGTAAGAACTGGCATACTGTAGCTGTGGTAAACAGGATATAACAGTTTGTAGAGAAAGTCGTCATCAGACCAAGCAATTAGTGCTTGATAGCATAGAGAAATGCAACCTAAGCTTAAGAAACGCTAGCGTATGTAGTGCAGAATTCATTTTCAAAAGACAATAATGTACTTTTGATACATGCAGCATATCTGTAGCCACAATACACATTTATATTCTATAACAAGATTTTAACTACCAGGTATTTGAGAATGCAGGAGCCACAGTAAAGCTTTCCATTAAGGAAAAGGAGGTTTAACACATGCTATACTTCTAGACCTAATTATGACTTGCATTAAAAAAAAATCCTTAGCAATACAAACCTTTCAAGTGCATATTTACTTTGCATCAAAATTCTCAAGAAAAAGATACTCTTGAATTTACAAAAGCAAGTCTACATCCTATAGAAGCCAACAAATACACACAGAGACACCTATATGCGAAGTCAAATATTTGTTAAGAGGGTTACATCATCAACCATGTCTTTCACATTAGCATCCCAAAGCTTTCAGTTCATATATAGCTTCCCCATCAATGGACAAGCCTACATGCTCTAGCTTACAATTGGACACACATTCAGCTTTGTCCAGCGCTCCTCTTTTCCAAAGAGCTTACTACAGGACACAAAAACATATCATTTGCTCCCCACCCGACAGCCTGCCAGCACTTCTGAATTAGCTACTAACCTTATTAAAAAAAGTTAAACAGACTTCAGTTTCGCCAGAACAAACCCAGAGGGAAAGCAAAGGTATTTGTCATGGGAAGGCTGAAGGATACTTTGAAGGAACTGTGACAGTGCTTATGGGGAAAGGCCCATGTGCCAAGAGTTTCTACAGAGTATCATCCTCACTGTAAAACCTGTTAGACTAATTTAAAATAAAAGCTATAAAAAGAATAATATTTTCTACTACACAATGTTGTCAAATAACATCTATAGAACTGCACTGGGTACATGACTAATAAAGTCAGCATAACTTTTTCCTAAAGGAAATGGCATTTTTTCCTACACATACTAAAAAGTTCCCTTCTCCACGTTCCAGAGATTCTCCCAAAGCCAGCTTCCCTTTTGTTAACTTGCTATCCAGCTTCCAGCTGTTTGGTACATCACACAGAGGAGAGGAAGTTCCCCTGGCCTCCAAGAATGACCCAAAATTAGAGCATAACCAGAGAAAACTATGGTTGGAGGGGACGGGAAGAACAGAAGTAGTAACTACCTTCTGCCATGTATGCTTTGTTTGGCAGCAGAAACAAAGATGGGCTTGTTTGGCACTCCAGGATGGGAGCAAGTACAATGTGAAAAGACAATCCTGGTTTCACCATGACAAACTATCTCACAGATCTTCCTACCAGCCCTGCCTGCTGGGAAGTCACTCCACACACCCCTGAGCAAGAGAATAGTGGAGTGGAAGGACACAGAGACAACTAACAAACATGTTTCCATGGGAAAAGTGGTCCCAAGCCAGGTACCACCTCTCAAGTCAAACTTTGATGGCTTGGAAACCAGCCTCTCTCTGTGACTACTGCCCTGCCACGGCAGCGGAATGTACCCAGAGACAAGTGCTCGTGCCCGCTTGTGACTTGGCCATCACCAAGAAAGAGCCCACCCTAAGTATCTTTGAGTTATAAGTTTCTGGGACAATGATAATCCAAATCAAAATTTAACAAAACTCTAAACACTTTTATTAGGTTCAAAACCAGCCTACACTGATTAAGGAGACAAAGTGATCCTAGAAAAGTCTACGACAAAACAACCAAACCCAAGATTTTACATTTGACTGCTGTTTCAGAGCCACCATCGGAACTTTTAACATTTCAGCCATGCAAATATGAAAACTTTATTTTTCTACAATTAACAGAGACCAATGCACAGATGCTTATTCTCAGTCAGTACCAGTCTTTACTCCAGAGGCACTGTTACTCCATTTTACAGTCGGCTAACTGTAAAATAGGAAATTTCTCAGTATGAACAAAAAAATTTCTGAGTCCAGGTTTTATTTTCAGTAGAGCATTAAGATTTCTATATTGACAGATACAGTTTCTTTTGAACCAGGAACCATGATATATCGTTTCCTATGTGAGAAGGTGCATAACATGTCTGGTTTTAAAAGAAGTTTGCCCATGCTTTTTTTATAAAAAGGCCAGATCGAAAACTGCAGGGGCAGGCTCTTCAAATTTTCAATGAGTTGTAGTCTTAAGAGTATCCTCAAGTACATTCAAGACAGTCAGCTTTGATCCCACATTCTGGGGAAAATATTTTTTTTCCTGCATTGTTTCTAGTACTTTATGCTGACAGCTCTCATGCTTTATTGTATTTTGTATTTTACCTTGAAACACCATCCTGTTTTGTAGGGCTGAAGTTTTGAAAGCTCTAATTAATTCATTGTAGCTAAAGTAAAATCATCATGTATTATGCTATTCTACGAGAAGTCACCTTTCTTCCCAAGGGGGGAAAAAAAATAAAATAAAAAAATCAGTTAGCTGTAATTGTGAGAAAAGAAGAGGTATATATGGAACTGCCTTTTGTCTGGCTTGACTACTCAATACTTTTTCCATCATAATCTCACAGATCAACAGAAAATCCAGTTTAGGACTTCCTTATAACTTCTAATGGCTAAACATTAGCAAGATCCCAGTACCTGCTTCTCCAGGGGGACAAGTTTCTGATATAACTCAAAATCAAAGTCATCACTGTTTTACTTCAGCAAACTTTACTAGTCCTGGGTGTGACAAAAAGAATTGGCTCCATTTGAAAGGGAAAACATTTGTTTTATCGAGCTCTGGAACATAAAAGTGATGGAAAACCTCATTTATCAGACATATGAAAAATAGGTAACACTGCTGAGCAACAGCTAAGTAAATACAACCCCCATTTATCAAAAACACAGACAGAAAGACCAGCTTCAACCTAGGAAGGCATTTCAGAATGTAAAAAAAGACTTTAAGTCAAGGGGATTTCAGTTTTCTTCTTAAATGTTTTAAAATTAGGATTTATAGGTAAAAAGAGAAAAAAAGCCACCAGATTTTCAGAACCAGGGTCAAAAGCAATCTGCATAAAGTCCAACTGGGTACTGACATTCATGACCACAGCTTGTAATCACTGCTGACGTAGAAATAATAGAACATCGAAAGCACCTGGAAGGCACAGACTGAAGTGAGTAAAACGGAGACCCAGAGCCATGCAGTAAAGCTCTGGTGATTTTTCAGCCCAAGTCCCTGCTCTTCCACCCAAGCTTTGCAGAAATTCAGATCCACACCAGAACTTTAGCACATCTTCAGATACACAAAGGGGTACAGTGTGACAGCTGAGAAACCCAGAGTAATGAGGATAAAACCTTTAGATGTCCGATTTTAAAAATTCACTCTTAAAAGCCCAGAGAATAGACACTTACGTACTTTCTCATGAGTCAAGTCAGACCCCTACAAGGCATCAATATAACAGAAAACACTATAAACGTTACTCAAATGAGGCATCACTTAACTCTCTCAGGCCACATGCCACTCAACACAGCACAGTCAGAGAGATTGTAAGCCAGAGAAAAGAACCAACAAAAAGGTACAAAACAACCTAAAATTTTCCATATTAGTGATAACACAATGAATGGGGAAAAAAAAAAGAAGAAAAAAAGAAGAGAGAAAACCAGTTTATCTCTGTCTGACTTTCTGATAGCATGGACACACACAAAATAATTTAGCAATTAAGGGTCAAAGTCACTTTACACCAAAACAGTAAAATGAAAACAGCTCTCTGAAACCTCTCACATCATATATATGACAAGTACACACTACAAACATAGATATATGGAAACACCATCACAAGGTTCACAAGGGCCCTCAGCTGCTTTAAAACTTGGGGGCTGAATCATTTCAAAAACCCTGGGCAAAAATTTGCTTAGCATCCATGTGAGATTTTAAATGTGAGCGAGGCTGAGGTTGCTCAGCTCAGCCTAGGTTACAATGCATAAAACACGAACCAAGCAGGTTGCTTTCCCAGGCACCACCCAACAAACCAGCTTTGCATAGTAACAGACACTAGTGCAATCCAAAAACCTGAAGAAAAGTTATAGCAACAGTCTACGTATAATTGTATCTATTCCATAAACCCTATGAAACAGTCCTGAAGTGTTTATAAGCAAGCCAGAAAAGGAATGGGATGCATACAGTGGAACAGCTTAGTATTTCATTAGATATTCCAGGACTTTTTCAAGACAACTGGCAAAAATTGCAGTGCATGTTTCAGCCGCTCCCACCCTTCAACACCTAAGTAACAGTTTCTGCAATACACATATTCGTCTCCAAATATTTTAAAATAAGCAACAGGGTCTGAAGGCCCACTAAAGAAGTCAATAAAAAATCTCCATTAAATTAATTAAAAAAAAAAAAAACAACCCACCTGCACAGATGAGTTTCAGCACCACCAAAGTAAAAGGAAAAAAAAAAAAGAATACTCACTTCCCTTATGCTTTGGAGATTGCACCTTCTGAGCCTGGGGAGGCAGGAAGAAGCCAGTTCCTATCAGAGAGATTGCTAACAGCAAATCAGTTTTGAGAGAAAGAAGCAAGAAGAACCTTCTCCTCTTCCTTGTTGAAAATGGAAGACCAGAAGCCTTTAGAAACCCAAACCACCCCCACCCGCTCTATAATGGCCAGTGCTCATCACCTGCACCTTCTGGCAAGAAACCAGGGGCTATGCCTCTGTCAACATGAGGATAAAAAGGTTACCAAAGGGACAGGGAGAAAGAAACAGTTAGGGGAAGACAGCAGAAGAAATATACTAGTGTGTCTCCCATCCTCTTTTAAAATAGGACTCTGGAGACAGAAGCTTCCCTGGGAGCCTGGCTGTAGACCTGTCACAAAATAGCACAACAAATGCAGAATGCCTCAACAGACATGCCATACCAACCACTTGTACCTAGTCTATTTTGCTCCCATTGCAAGTGATGGGATAGGACAGAAGAAAAGGCACGAGTGTTCTACTAAAGATACAATTTTTAAGGCAGAAACGCCTTGAGGAAATCATTGCTGTATGATAGCACCCAATGCATCAGTTGCTTCTTTAAGGAACCTCTTCTTTTTCCCATTTCCCTCTCCCTTCCCTCACCCACACAAACCAACTCAATAAGCTTATTCCCCACACAGTTGCACCAAGGTCATCAAGAGTTTAGCATCAACCAAAATTACTAAAAGTGAACAATAAGAATATTTACTCAAACCAGACAGGAGCAATCATTCCGCTCCAGAGTACAAATCAATCCCCTATGACAGATGTCAGGAGCTGCACCTCTAATTCCGTTTCCCCACATAAGAACCTCTTGCCTGTTCTTTGGGAGCATCCAAGCCCACTTGAGACAGGATTACATGGGCTGTCCAGCATCAACTCTTTCACCCCTGAGGCAGTCGAGGCCTTTCCTCCTATCTCTCAACAACACCACAATTTTTTCAGTAGCTGCCTGCTCCCAGCAGCGTGCCAGGCCATTCCCACGGCATGGGGTGGAAGTTACGGACCCCCACCCCGGGCGACTTCTCCATAGCAGCCAACTCCGACCTGGCAGGTTCCTACTGAACGGTTTTCCCTGCTTTGCAGGATAGAGCTGATGGTGGAGCAGTATGACTGCAGCAGAGCACGTTACCTTAACGTGTCAGACGATCTAATAAGTTAAAAAAGTAAGAGCCTAACTTCATGCTCAACACCTCTCTCTCTGGCTGTTCCTGGCACACTATATATATATATATATATATAAAAGAATAAAAAAAGTTTACAATGTGTTCAATGTGTTCAGTAAGCTGACAGCCAAAGTGAGGCCATCCTTAAAAAATGTTCAGTTTCTTACTCTCAACCAACTGCTCCTAGACCAATGTCTGCAACTAGTCTCTTACTACTAGGATGGAGTTTTAATTTTTCCTAGCTCTCTGGTTTGTTGCAGTGAGCTCAGATTGAAGGAGAAAATTCATCGAAGGCTGCTCTATAATAACAACAATAATAATTTAAAGACCCAACAAAAACCAACCCAAACCACAGAAGAAACCACAACAATTTCTGAAGGACAGGTTGTGTTATGCCTAAATATGAATTTAGGGACTTCATCGAAGATTTCACAAAGTTCAATGCGCTGACTATGGATGAAGAGAAAGAACACAGCAGGTCTGAAAACAATGGTAAAGCACACAAGAAAGACTATAGCAAAATAGAATAACATCAAACTGATTTTGCTAAGACATCCTCTTAGTTTGTGAGAATTTTTTGCTTTTCTAAAGTATTCTTGATTGAACGGCACAGCTGCTGTAAAGCTTTGGCACAACCCTGATCATTCTCCAAAATTATTTTTAAGCCATAGCAGTATTGGCCACATCTTGATGTTTTATTTATTCGATAAGTAATCTAGCTAAATGAAATACTACTATACACAGCTATACTTTATAACATGACTGGAAAATTCTGGATAGAACCAAAATTTCCTGACAGATTGTCAGCCATATCAGATTCTTGTCCGTTTTGCCCAATAAATGCACACTCTTAACAGTTTTCTTAATGGAAAAAAAAAAAAAAATCAGCCCATAAAAAACAGTAAGAGAGTTCAGGAAGTGCATTTCAATGTGATTACACTACTTTTTGGGTAAATTAAGTCACAGCCTTTGGCCATAACATGACCCAAAGTATGTTGTAATGGTCCACAAATGAAGTGCCTTCTATATGTTATGACTTACGTATGTACTGCAAAACTTGGCTTCACCATACTCCAAAATATCAGAACAGAAATTTTTATGTCCTATGACACAATGTTTTATTAAAAATAATGAGGCTTCAAGAACTTGTAATATTTGCAGGAAAGAACATTTCAGCAGGGAAATACATCTTTGCAGCATTTCGAGTTTTACAGTGAGACTAGTTACATCAGCTTTAAAAAAACCAAACCAACAAAAACATAACAAAATTTACCAGCCTACACAAATATGTTCAGGTCCCCTCTTACTACACCACCAACATGAGAACCTCCCTTGTGTACGTGTGTCCACCAGCCAAGTCCTCTCACCCGCACGTCCTTTGACACCAGCCCTCTGCACGCGTGCACACAAACGGTGCGCTCGCACGTTCGGCTTCTTGCACGTAATCAATCCTGCGAAGCCCTGGCGCTCTCTCGCACAAACACAGACGTGCTTCATACCTTCTCCCGCGTTGGAAAACCATGTGAAGCATCTGTCACCATTTCATCTCCCGGCCAAATCTGCCCCGTCTCAGCCCCAAATGCCCCACACAGCCTTTCTAGCAATACTCTTCTTGCAAATAGACCCTTGTTTTGCCTCAGTGGGTACCACGGGTTTCCCTCTTTGTTAATAACTTCACACTTCACTATTCTTTGATGAGTGTTTGGGCAAATGGGCACAAAGGAAGAATATTTTTTTTTAATCTAGTAATCATAGGAAGAAAAGAAAGAGATGTACACTTTAAAACCTTGACTGAGTCTACTTTCACAGCTAAAAAAGGAAGAAGGGACAGTTTGAATGTTTGGGGCAAACCCCTCCAAATGCAGCCTCAGGACAGAGGAGTCTAAAAGAGACCCGAAAGCTTTGGTTCCAGTGGGTAAAAGACAGACAGGCCAAACCACAGCAGAAAAAAAGAAAGACCACTTTGCTGTTGGGGATCTCCAAAGCGCTGCTGAAGGCAGCACGTGGGACTGGCAAGGCGCACGATAAAAAGCAAGGTTTAAGTACTTTTGGGATTTCAAGGAATATTATATGACAGAATGTTGCTATTATTCACAAAGGTGTTTAAACTCCACGAAAGATCTCTCCCAGTTCAATGTCACTTTAAACCTCTTTCCAAGTCCACATCTCCCCTTTGGACCAGAGAGATCCCTGGGTACCACTGGTGGTGACACTGCCCCACGGGAGTCCATGACAGTCCTGAAGAACTGCTGCAAACTCCCTACTTGGAGACGGAACCAGAACATAAACCTCAGCATCTCAAATACCAAAAAGTCTCCAAATTCAGGATTAAACCACAGAGTTTCTTCTTAGCATGGAGTGGACCAAACCCACATCCACTCCTAAAAAGGGACCAACTCATAGCGGGTATTTTGTTGCTTTCTTCTCAAGGTGATTAAGTTGGTGTGCACTTTAAGAAAAGCTTCGATATATCCAGAATCTAGCTTTACCTAAATATTAACTTTATTGTCTGGTTTTTCATTTTGATCTGCAAGCTTTTTGAAGAAGGAACTGTGACATGACTTGTGCTTGTACGGCACTTGGGATAACGGCACTTACCAGGGCTGCGACTTACAGCAAAGACTGGGGGCTCCCAAGATTTGGGAAAGGCGTCCACCTCCCTCTTTCGGGAAATGGAGCCACAGTTGAGGACCTCTGCAGGCAACTAAGTCATTTTATTAACATGTTAAAGAAAAATAGCCCCCTGGGGAAACTGCCATTCAGAGGTCTGGGAACCACACATTTCCATCAGGGCTAGCAAGCAACCTTTAGACGTTACTGCAAAACAGGGAGTTTTTTAGGGTAGTAAAAACCTCAAGAAGTGGTAGAGCTCTGCACAGCCCCTAGAACCGCCTGCCTGTCTCCAGTACACACAGCAAGTGCTATATCAGCGGCATGAGCAGGCTTGGGATAGAGAAACCTGTCTGCTCTGTGAGCACCTGACCTCAGTCAAGTCAGAAATCCTATTTCTTCTTTGATATCAAGCTTCTTTCCTATTTCACACCACACAGCACCTCCCACCTAACGGTAGC
Source organism: Pterocles gutturalis (assembly GCF_000699245.1). Classification (NCBI taxonomy): domain Eukaryota; kingdom Metazoa; phylum Chordata; class Aves; order Pterocliformes; family Pteroclidae; genus Pterocles; species Pterocles gutturalis. The sequence continues at coordinate 103,763 of NW_010100198.1, forward strand.
TGGTGCCTGTGTCCCAGCAGAAACTAAATTGAGCCAGAAAACCTATGCAGGCAACAAGGACTATTAAAACTCTTAGTACGCGGACTGTTAGCAGCAGCAAGAGGGAAATATCACACCATTAAATTCTAGCCGGGGCCCCTCTAGTTGGGACTTTTTCATTAAGCTATTGTAATAAGCATTCATTTTGAATTGTGCGTAAGCCTGAAAGAGATCTTCAAGAGGAGCTTCACCAGAGAAAGCTATCAGCAAGTGAAAGACAGGGGCTAATCCCCAAATCTTGTCCTGCCACTTCATTACTAGCAATGTCCCAAAAGCTTCCATTGACAAATTGTCTACATTTCCAAAACAAAAGGCCAGAATGAAACTATTTCAACGCAGCAGATGGCTACAGGTGGAAATACCATTTGTGAAGGCTGCTGAGGGAGTGTGCTCTTTGACTGCAACCTAAAAATTACAGCCGAGTGGGCCATGCCGTTAGCAAAAAGCAGGGAAAACGTTTGCCTTTTACAAATGGACTAAAACCTTTGCTCTCAGCTTTCTTTTTGTTGGAACACCATGGTAGCTGGCCCTCCTGCCTAGCACTTGGGTGTTCAGTGAGCCTGCCAGGAAACACCAGGTAACGCTTCCAGGCTGTCTTTGCTCTCTTCTTGGGATATAAGAAAGACCTAAATAACCTAAGTTGAGAAACATCTGGTCTTCTCTTTTCCAGTGCTGTCCTGCCATGAACCGCTGACAGAACCTACCTCTTTGATCCCTACATGCATATGAAAAGACGAAGGGAACAAAATCAATACAGGCCGTCTCTTCTCTTAAAGCAACCACTGCTCGGTGCTTTAATCAATGATGGTCCTCCTCCAGCAGATCCTAGTGCTGGGAAACAGCTCCAGTAAACACAACAGAGGACATGTCTCAAATGTCCATTTTATTTAAAAACAAATAATCCTGCTCCCCAAAAATCCCTCCCTTCCCCTCCACCCCAAGGAGAGCCAAAGGATTTTCCAAGGGGAAGGGGCTGTTTATACTCACTGCCTGTCGTTTAGACAAGAAGCAGAAGAAGTCAGTAACCTCGATACAAAACATCTGTTCAAGCTACCATAAGATAAATGATCCACTATTGGAGGCAAAAAAACCTCCTCAGATGAGACAGAGAAAAAAAAAAAAAAAAAGGAAAAACTTGAAAGCCAGACTTTCAAACAGTAATTGACCCCCAGACTAATGTGAAGGTAGAACTGTCAAAATAGAGAACATGGCTGCTTGCAACTCCTACTAAAGAAAGAAGCCCACTCACAATGAAGATAATCCAGATCATTTGCCTCCTGCGGTGAAAGGACTCTCACAACAGGCGTAAGGTGTTTGAAACATGAAACTGCCATGAAAAGACAACAGAAGACATTTGAATGCTGTAGAAATTTATTACAGAAAAACATGTTCAGCAAACATCTTAAGAGTTTATTACACACTATATTCCAAAGTGAGTATTTCTTCCAATAACCATTGCTTAGAGTCTCGTGCCAGATTCAATTCAATCACCTTAAACATCACATCAGGAATATTCATAGTAGGCCCCTCACCAGCTCAAGCAAGGGTGAGAACTGTGGATGAATGCTCAAACCATCTCCCTTTCCCAGGCAGCATCACTTTGTTGCTCTAGAGAGGTCAAGGACAGACCAATTGTACTGGCCAACGCAATACCTCTAACTTTAACAATTTTCCCTATGTAAAGATGTGGCTTAGTGTCACGTACCATATTCTGTGCAAGGACAACATTGACTGCAGAAGAAAAACTCTATTCCTACCTATGCTCAAAGTATTGCAATTAATAATTTAGATTTGGAAAACAAAGCTAAATAACAATCTATTTTCTAACATTGCCAATTTTAATCCAGTACTGGTAGGCTGGTAGCAGTCATCTTCCTAAAGAAGAAAAAAAATTTCTACGTTCTGGCCTGCAGTTAGCCAATACCAATAGTCAAGCTGAGGAATTCTGGGCTAAGAGAAAAAAGGGCAAAAGCAGCTTTTCCACAGAGAGGTTTCAGACTTAGTAAGTACAGGAAATTATTTTTATTATTACTAAATACATACATGTATCACTCCACTCCTGTCACAATTTCCCCCATTCTTTCAGTACATCCTTCAACTCTTACTAAGTATCATCTGCTCCACCTGGATCATTCAGATAGCTTTTCTGGAGTTAGTGCTTCTCATCTTCTGCTACCTGATAAACAGACTCCTGAGTTTAAGTCATTTTAAAATACAAATGCCCAAATGCAACAAACCAGTATAAGGAATAGCAGAATTCAATCTGCAGAAGGAGATGGAGATGACACCAGAACTCATCTCTATTTCCTTCTTCAGTCCCTAGCCCCACTCTTTACCAAGTCTCAGATCTGACAAGATGACCATTCATGCTCTAGAAAGCAAGAGCCGAGCAGAGCAGGGTAAATCTAGAAAGGGGACAAGAAAGAAGAGTTTTTACCAGGAGGGAAAAGCAGAAGAAAGCAAAATGAACAAAGATGGGTACAACTACAACAACATGGAGGCAGCACAAAGAGACATTTGGGTTTGTTCAGCACTGCCTTGTCTTTGTGCTCTTCGGTGATTAGCAAATTGTGGGAGAGAATATCTGCTTTTACCAGTCTCACCGAGCTGCTGAAACAGCGAAGATCATAGTGTCTGACCTCAGCTGAAGTGCTGAGCGTGAAAGCATAAGACCCATCATCTCTGGTCATCTTTTAAATAAAAATAAGTGGAGCCTTGTGAGACAGAACTTGACAATTAAGGAACAAAAAGCTACTTACAAAAAACAAAATAAACAAACAAAAAAACCCCCCAACAACAAACACAAAAAACCACCCACAAGCCTAACCTGGTATTAGTACTCTGTAGGCATATCATTACAAATATTAAAAACTTATGCAGGACTTTAGTAATAACTTTTAGAGTTTTACAAACACCATGCTCCAGACATACTCCATCTCTAATAACCCTCAGTACCGCCGCTGTACAGTTCAACAGCACCTCTAGCAGCAGCAGCATGGCATTCCCTTTGCTGCAAGGATATAAGGTAGATGAGGAGTTAGTTAATGTCTCTTATTATTTCCTAATAAAATGAGAAAGCTTAAGAGAACTAAAAGTTACTGAAAAGCAGAGCTGTGCCAGCAGTTTCCAGTGATGACCTGACATGATTTTTCCCCCAGCTGACATCCAAGTAGTTATGGAGTTTATATAGTCTAGCCCAGCACAAAATGAACTTTCTGTACCATGCGGTACTCCAGAGACATCTGGAGGATGGAAGAAAATGGTTAAGGAAAATCATTAGCTTATACATTATCATAGCACTTATTTAGGTTTTCTAAATTAAGCATAAATGATTGGAGAGGAGGAAAGCACAGACAGTGTCACACAAGAGTACTGCAGGGTGAGTTCAGAGGGGAAACACTAAAAAGGAAGAATCCAACATGGAACACCAGAGATATGGTGAAGGGAGCTGTAAAACAAAGTCAGGGTATTCCCTGTTTGGAATCTTTTCCTAGATTTCCATTCTCAATAAATCTGGATAAAAATCTTTACTACGTCTTTATTGTAAGGAAGCGAATTAACTTGTGTTCCAAGAGCCATACTGAAACCCCTCCCCATTTACCCAACACCACAACCAGTATAAGAGAGCTCTGCTGGTCAAACAAAACTCTATCATAAACCTGTACTGCTATAGCCTTCACAGTGTCCTCCTCATTAACACTTAACCAAGCTCATTCTCTTTTGTAAATTCCCCTGCATGACACACAAAACAAACAAGCCAACCAAGAAAAAACAAAAAAAACCCCACCAGCAGACCACTCTCCCTGATCACCAGCTGGGTTTTGTTTCCTTTCAACTAGATTTAGTGGGCAGCAGAAAATAAAACAAAAAAACCCAACCATCCTAAAACAATCCTCCCTCATGGTAAAAAAAGGTGACTCTAAATCGCCGAGAAAGGTGTTTTAATGAGTGAACGACCTTTTCTTTCCTCCTTGTTTTTTTTTTTTTTTTGTAACAGAGACTTTTCACAGCAGAATAAAATACTAAGAACACTTGGTTTCTTTTTTAATGAAAAGTATTTTCAAATAGATAAAAGAAAGGATGATCAAACAAGAATTTCTATATGTCTAATAGCACTGCGTTAAAAAATACTGACTTTTTGGTTTTATTAGTAAAAGGAGATGGGGTATTAAACTCAGTGAAGAAGAGTCACTCTCAAAGAGTAACATCGTACAAAGGACCACCTTGCCATATCAGAATTGAACCATGTGCTGTTTCACAGTTTAATTGGTATCAACTGACTGGTGTCATTCAAGCTGAGTCACGACAAGCCTGCAAAGGCTTGAACAGTCAATATGTATTGGGAAACAGAGGTTGTTACATCGAAGGTCACGAAATGCCACATAACACACTGCGTGGTTTGCCATGGCTGTGAACATAGCACAACAAGGCGAGACATTTCTTTCTGAGTGTTTTTGGCTTTGAAGTCTCGAAGCAAAACGTTCTGACCAAATCCTGCTTGCGTTTGTTTGACTTCAGATATTTTTCTCTCGCCTACAAGCTCCATTCCATCCTGCCATTTGAATATTATCGCAGAGCACAGACGCAGCTGACTATCACAGAGATGGGCACTTCTGAGGAAAAGGGAAATAGTATCAGAAAACCGTAAATAAAATTGAAGGTAGGAGCAAGCAGACAGAACTTCCTTGCCCATCCTTCCTGCTCTCTTTGGAGGCCTACCAGAAAACACCTTCTGCCTTGCTTGCTGCTTCCCTTCTGTTGATCGCGTGGTTGTCTTCACAGGACTTGATAGCATTTCTGCGAGGTAAAGAAAAACACTTTGCACAAAACTGGCTTCTACTAAGACAGAGATGAGTAAATAGATGGACATAAAGGAGGAAGAGTTCAATGACCTCAAACCAACCAAAAAAACCAAACCCAAAACCCCTAAAATGAGCAATTTTAAAAATACAGCCCTGTGTGTGCGTGCACACCACATGTATGAGATTGCAGGCTCTCTGGAGTAGGGACCACGCAAGACAAGGTGCTTATTCAGTGCTCGAGTACAAGTTTGCCATCAGCTGAGGCTGCCTTTGGACGTGACCTCATTGTATAAACACAACCCTCCATCACAGTGGTCCTTGAAAACTGCCTCCTGGCTAAGTTGATCCTTATTACAGATTTCACAGTAGCTATGAGGTATATTTGCATCTGTGTCTCAAAAAATGAGAGCGAGCTACCTGGGGAGTTGCAGGTCGAGAAGTGAAAAACACATCTGAACAGATGATCTTTACAGTCCCCCCCCTCCTGCTGCTAGAAGCTTCCCACTCAGCTTCTGCTCCTATTTGTTCATCCTTCTCTGGCAAGCACTACTCTTTAACTGTGTTAATTTTCCTTTTTGGGGGTTAATGTTGGGTAACGCGCTTGCAATTGCCCACAACTAATAGATTTCCAGTGACTGACTTTACAGCACTCCTGGCAGTACGTAGGGCGTATTTCTTGAACCAGGGTCATTTTAAGGGATTCCAGAAAGTACCTTCAGACATTTCATGGCTTCATTTAAACAGCTACTTTCCTGGTTCCATGCAGAATTTCGAGCAGAAGGACAGTATCTTCAAAGGGAGGTCACTATCCCCTAGAATATTAAGTGAGAACCATTTCAAGAGTTTGAACAAAGCATGAAGCATGACCTTTTTTCCTTTATTTATTTAAGGCTAAACTTGGCAGATATTAAAATATCCAACTGTAGACAGCCATGATCTCAGCTTCTGGCTGTGCAAAGACATCTTAAATCTGTAGGTTCCGTGCAGATCCAGGGGATTTTTGCCAAAATGTTTCCTGAATAAAATTAAATATTCCTTCATGTTAAGCTTTACATTTTTTTCCTCCTCCTTTCTTCGTAGCCTATTATAATCCCAAACTAAAAAACATATAATGCTTTAGGATTCTGCAGTTTCCCAGCCAAAAATGACGGTTATAATTATTTAATGATTTAAAAAAGGGTTAAGTGCCACACATCTCCTGCCTTTAAAAACCAGTGAGGCACAGCCTATTCCTAATTACTCTCCATTTACCTGGGAGTGATACCAGGAGAAGGCGAGAAGACATATTCCTACCAAGGAAAATCTCGGCACACCCAAGGCCTGGGTTGCAGTTGCAGAATGGATGGCATCTGTCAAGAGCATCCTGTAAGAAGCTGCATACCAGAAGCCACCTGCATCATTAGCTGCAAAGGCTTAGATAATTATCTAGATGCTTTGGCCCTTCAAAACCCAATAAAAATATTTTATACACACATATATGTACACGTTTAACTACATCGGTCTTTTCCCAGGGTTAATCCACCCCTTCCTTGGATTTAGCAGCTTCACATCTTCATGAAACACACATGCAGCATTAGCAGAGGTGTACCTTTAGGTTTCTTTGCAAGTACTAGCTACCACCAGCCAGGACTGGGGCTTTGTATTTCACAGAGCAGAGAGGAGAAGATGACTACCTGTACCTTTCTCCCTACCTGTGCAGTGGGTCTGTCCTTCCTCCAGCTGTGGCAGGGGAAGGTGTGTAGCCAGGCCACCCTTGTCTTCCTGTGTAGTCAAATGCTTGTGTCTCGTGTGCGCCTCTAACTCCTTGCCTAAATCTCAGCAGGTGGTTCTTGCATATGCCACTTGAAATCCCAAGTGTCTTCAAACTTCCTCGTGCTAAGGTAAGCATAAACAGCTTGAAACTAACAGGCTATGCAAGTAAAAGGACAAGTTGGTGTAATAATGACCAATGTTCAAATAGGACCTTCTGCAGAAAAGTATCTGGATCTTAAGAATTAGCCTGTTTCAGGTGCCATGACCAGAACTCAACGCAATCCACATCATTTGCCTCAAAACCCTACGTGGGCCACGGCACCCTCTCCTGGAATCAGATGTTCCATTGCAAGAAAATGCTGCAATTCTTCACATACTGTAAAGAGAAATTAAAAAAACCCAAAAAAATCCACAAACACCCCCAAAATACTGAAGGAAAGGGTCTTGAGTTGAGCAACCCAAAAATCGGCCTACGCAACATTTCTTGCGTTTCCAAGAAGGTTCTGAGCTTCACAAGAAGCCAAGCCTTCCTTCCGCTGAGGAAGAGCAGCGGAGCAAGAGAGGACTGTCCACAGCTCCCTTCACACAACTGAGGACACTCTCCATGCCCTGCAGGCACGTCCAACTGTTAGTCACCACTGCCCAGACAAGCCATGATGTGTCTCTGCAAGACCTCTTTTAGTCTGGCCTTGAAAGAGGCTAGAAGCCCTTACACAGTCTTATACAGATGGAGAAAGACAGCCGAGCAGCAGGGGGAAGGCCGCTTACTCAATTGTTTTATAACAGCCTCGAGGTGTGACTGCTCCCAGTCCCATTTCTGGCAAGGTTACACAAAGTTGAAGCCACCTGTAACTTCTTTGAATTTTTTCCCAAAGACAGCCGGAGAACTTGCATGGACAGTTAAAACAGAGAGCTACCATCTGATCTTACTGATTTGCAATCCTTAGTTACAAAACATAACATTAGAAAGTGATTAACAATATACAGAGCAGATCTGCAAAGCCTGAATAATAATTATAGACAGCATAAGCCCATCTTGGCTGCATCCACGCTAAAGGAAATATGACAGAAAAATAACGCAGGGGAATACAGACTAAAAGTGAAAAAGAAATCTGACTTTCCATGAGCAAGGTCTGGAAAGCCAACCCAATCACAAATAGAACAGTCAATTTGCTTCTCTTGCATAGATATTAATTTGTTACGCTAACCTAGCAGCCACATAAAGACTAAGACAATTATTATGAAAACGGGCTATTCTTGAAGATAGTGTTCTTCTGACATCTAGCCTATGCTCATGCAGCGGTTGCCTTCTCTAGGTGCCTTGATATCTTCGTTCTGTCATTCTTCTACCTTCATCTCTAAACTGAAGTAAGCCTTCCCTTGAAGGCTGGATGTCTACTGGTGCTTTCCAAGTACAGCCTGAGGATTATCTCTGTTTCCTTTCGCATTTCTTCTAATTATCATGTCATACTGCTGTCATGTACAACTCCTCCACCTCTGATCCATATTGTACTGGTTTTCATTTTTAATTTTCCTGTATTATGTTTGGGCCCAACGCTATCTGAAAAACAATGTAAGAATCCATCTATTACCACCTGCCCCTTAGCTGAGATACGGTACTCAACTAAAACAGCGTGGATGGTTTTAATGCAGCTTGACACCCAAAATACAGCTGCTCATTCCACATGTTAGCAGCCATACTGGGAACCAGCTTAGGAAGACAAGCCCAATTGCCCAATGTGTGGGCACACCTTAAATGTCAACATCATTAGCCATCGCGCTGTGACTGAAGTGATAAACACACAAAACCCGACTGTGTTCTAGCCCATCAAACCCAGCCAGCGTCCCTCCTCTCCTCCTCCAGCATAAAGCCACAACTGTTGCTCGCTGAGTTGCCAAGGTTTCTGCATTATCACTAGTAACTTAAAAACAGGATTATGCCCAAATAGTATAAAAACTTTTAAGGCCACAGGGTGAAAACACAAAGCAACTTTATTAATAAACAAGTGCTTCGTTAGAGATGATTAGAGTCTCTGGTTTTGCATATTTACAACACAATGCTATTAAAAAATAAATATATCTGCATTTTCGTGTCATTTGGCTTGTGCAACTCTCCTTTCCCATACAGAAGCCTTGGACTTGGGTATCTGTGTTCAGAAACCATGGCAAGGGGGTAGCATCAATAAAACACAGCCTCCTGCCAACGCTGTGATCAGGTGAATGTGGACAGGGAGACGGTTCATAGCAAGGGTAGATACACATTCCTTGGCTGAGCAGGAATAGGGAAGCAGCTTCATTTATTTATTTACTTACAGAAAGAGGAGAGTGGCTAAGGAAACAAACAGAAACAATACAACACATTGTTAGGAAATCCACAAGATTCACACAGATTTTTCATTCTACCAGAAATGAAAGGAAAACTGCAAAGTTTTCACATTTTCATTTCCTTTACAATCCGCTCACCTTTATGGCTGTCCTCCCTATTTAGCTTTTTGTACAAGTTTTAGAAGGCATCATCCCAAACCAAGAGCCTTTCCTCTCTGTCAGCCAGGGTCTCCATTCCCCAGGCAGCACCTCTGCAAGTCAGGGGAGCGCCTGAGGCCAGGTTACGGCCAGCCTCTCCAAAGACTAGTCCTGGTCCCCCCTGGGAGGCCACTCAGGCTCAATGTGCAGCCAGGAGGATGTGTCCATTGAAGATCTTTTTCAGAGCCACTCTCTCCCCACTGACTCTCTTAGGGCGACAGCAACCACCAGGCGTGGACTCAGCCAACTACATGACTTCACAGCAGTTGCTACCCTGAGTTAACACTTACTGATACACTGGAGTAGCACTATCTGCAGGCTGGGGACAGCCAGGAGGATGGACTAACATCCAGCACTCACAGACAGATGGAAATGGGGCTACAGCACCATCATCGTGGTAACTATCCTTCAACTTCATGGAGCCCAAAGCAGAGTCTCAAACAGTTATCACAAAACCTGAAGAGATGCTTTTCCTGGAAAGGCTGGTTATTTAACCAAAGTCTCTTTTTTAAAAGTCGCTCAGGAGACTTCTCCACTGCTTTTTGCTGAAATTTCAATTCCTGACTTGCTAGTCATTTTTATAGCATTACCATACACGCTACATGGCCAGCATAGCTGAAATATCTAAGCACCCACAAATAATTAAAAAGTCATCTCCATTTTTAAAATGTTTGGATAAATTTATTTATAGGGCAAGTCAGTAATTCACCCAAAGTCACACTTTCCAACCAAAGCAACCATGTCAAGTACTTAAAATATCCCCTCTTTCC